>NC_056741.1:1458667253-1458677253 GCF_019279795.1 Protopterus annectens
TACCTGCAGGCACATGGCATATGATGCATTTTATCTGCAGCCGCAGTTATGCTACCTCTGTACTTGGCTGTGCTATTTTGGTTCTTTGTTCTTTGCATTTCTACTACATACCCTACTATCTTTGCATTCATATGCCTCCCCTTTCCCATTATGCAGGAGTCTGCATACAGAGTTGTCGGCTGCCGCCGTTTGCCCTTCCTGGATTGATTGGTGTTGATTGCTCATTACGGCTCCAATTACACTGCTTCCGCATTTCCTCATATTCTCCGCATTACCTTCCTATATCCGTGGCTGTTAACGGGGAGGCCGTCACATGACTGTGTTGGGGAACATAGTCATCCTCGTGCACATGCATCTGTGCGCGCATTATGTACTCTCAGCGCATCTATTTCCTCACACGCCGGTCCTGCTGCTGTGATGTGCATTGTACAGCCCAGGTTTGCTGGCCTCAATATGCTTCCTCCTACAGTGGCACACCCTCTGCGATTGACATGTATCTCGTAGGCCACTCCTTGGTGTAGTACCGCTACCGCTTGCTCCATCCTTACACCAGCGCCAGCTTTGCGATTCACTATTATCTGCCTCATTTGCATGGCATTGACTGCTAATACATGGTTACGGGCGGAACACTGCCACCACTCCTTGACAACCCTTGCGCTGGAGTTGGGCTTTCCATACATACTATGGTGTGTGGTGGCTGTACAGCTGATGTGTATTATACAGCTCTTTTAGGACATTGTCATATTATTTCATTGCTTTGCACCTTCTGTACACATATCCGGGGTTCTGCTGTGGTTTCTCATTACGCATGACATTTTTGTCATTATTACAGTTTGTGCATGTTTTCTTTGGACATTCTCGGTGCCTTTCGCCTTTGGCATATTGCACCTGTATGATACCTGACGTTGACAGCCTTCCGTTACTCCTTGGTCATGTTTGGGTAAATGTAAACCGCTTTATCGGTTTACATTGCCGTGCCCTTACGCTACGCATGCCCCACTTCGTGAATTGCTATTTGCCTTCATTTGCATGGTGCAATACCGCACACAGTGTGATTAGCATACCTACGCCGGGGGCGGCGCAGGTCCGGCGCACGCCGGTAGTGCACGTGGGATTGCTTCATACCTGAATCGCTCGGTGGCCATATTTGGCTTTATAACGCCGACGCTATGCTGGCACCTGGCGCAAGGTTCATGAATCCCGGGGAGACTTTTAATGAGTCATATGTATGTTATTCTTGTTCATTTTGAACATTATGCACAGCTTGTTGGATAAAGACCAAGTCACTAGCCACAAATTGCACAAAGTTAACCACATGGTTATTAAGTCTATTAAATTTCACCTGTTCATTATCTGCAATATGTGGCAAAAAACAGGCTTACTGTTATTATTCATGCTTTTAGAAGAACTGGTGGCTACAGCATAAGTGCTAACTGTTTTTGGTCTAGCCCCACTCTGAAGGTATTCATCTGCTTTAGGGCTAAAAATGGTATTAGAAACATTGAAACCATTGTTTGTTGTCCCTCGTTCCTCCTCGAGTAAGATATGTCTCTTAGGTGCCATATTTATGAACATTTGTATAACATCTCAAACAAAATGTGTTAAAAATGCTTTAAGTAAGCACTTATTACAAAGCCCCAGTTGCATTGGTTTTTGCTTTGTTATAATTGATCAAGTGAATATAAATCTCAGTGGGGGTAATGAAATTTTATTATTAGAAGAGTAAGAAATGAAATGGCAGTTAAAATTAAATGCCACTAGAGTACCTGGATTAAATGATTTTATTTCCATTGTACCTATGCTTAAGCTTAAGGCTAAGAATTATTTAAATTTATTTTGATGGCTTGAATAGTGATTTTAGTAATAATTATGGTATTTTATGTGTGCTTAAATACATTCAGCATTGTTATTTTCATATTAGAAATGCATACTTTTTTAAGTAATTCAATTATGTAATGGTGTAATTATTTAATTGTATAATTGTTGGAAGAAATCACATGGATAGCATAAAAGGGTGTATTTTGTATTGTATTTTATTCTGATGAAGTCTACCTTGAGTAGATGAAAGCACTTAATCATTAAATATTTTCTACTTTGCAGTCCCGTGTATTGTGGCTTTTGGTGCATTTTACTTGGAATATTATAGTAACACAGATAGAAAACATCTAATGTGTAGGATAAACATGACTGAAACAAATTATGCATTCTTTTTTTATTTAAGAAGATGATAAGACAGTTATTGTGTGGTAATACCAGATAGATAATAATAATAATAAATGCTATGTTTAATGACAAAATCAGCATATATGACAACTGTAATTTAAATTTTATACTATTTTAAACTGCCATAATATGCAGTAGTGATAAGGTTCTAATATGTTCAATAAAGCAGAAAATGACACATAACAGACTGTCTTTGGTTTAAAATTTGTACAAGTCCTTTATCTGAGTGGGCCCATGTCTAGAGCTACATTGTATCAACCATACAGCATTATGGTTTTCCTGGAATTATCATAGGGCAGATAGCAACTAATTAAAGGCTAGTTTAAGTGTCATAGGAACATAGTGTCAGTGGAAAAAAATCTTCCTATTATATTGCAACAACCATATAGTACTGTGGATTGATTGATATGGTCTTTGGGGAAGATAGCATATCAAGACAGTTTCATTGGGAAAGCAATACACTTCTTTGTGTTTGGGGCTGAAAGCAAACAAATAAAGTAGAATAGATAATATAAACAGGGAGGTTAGGCAGCAATACAGCAAAGGCTGCCTTTATTTTGGAAGCAGTTTATTTCCTCTTGGTCAGTGGGAAAATAATTCCACATGTTAATTCTGACAGCACTATAGTAGCTAAAAACAAAGTAAGAATTAATGTTTTCCACTTGCAAAAATTGAAGTAACTATGCATGAACATGAGAGACAAAGGCTTCATATTAATTATGAGAATTATACATATTGCAGGTGTCTCCAGTCTGAAAATATCGTTATGCTATACAATCTGAGAGTGAAACTGACTGACTACTACTGACATGTCAACAAAGTTAAGTGCTTGTCTTTCTAGAATATTTGTGGCAGTGTCGGTGGCTTGGTGTGCATGTTTGTGTATGAGTGCATGCAAGTTGAAATAAGTTACTCTGGATTATAGTACAACATTAAAGGAGTTCATGGACAGAAAGTACAGAAAGTGAGCTTATATCTTGGTTGTCTGACAGCATATTATATGTATATGTTATTATGACAAAACTGAAATACAATGACTTTCATTAATTTGAGTTTTTTTATTTCATCACAGTTAGTCATCTAATGCATGTCCTGTCAAGAAGTAGCTATTCTTCACTTTAAAATGAGTTTGTGTGTGAACATTGAAATATTTCTAAGAAAAAATAATCAGTGTTTGTATTATAACATAATAAAACAACCAGACTTTGGCAAAACCATGCAATAACACTATAAAGAAAGAAATGGAACAAGTACATGGGTTCAAACTCAACTTTTGTCTCGTTATGCTTATTTAAAAAAAAAAAAAAAGACATAACATATAATAAAATGAACCTATCACAAACAATCTGTGTTTAAAACATGAAGAGAAGAGAAGTTATACTTCCACTTTATAAAATGCTTAGGAAGGAACGGTGCAAATAAAAGAGTTGGGGGTACTATCATTTTAGTAAAATACTCCATAACTACCTGCTGCAATACCACTTTAGGAAATAAAGGGAACAGTCGTAGTAAATGTGGTTATCAGTCCATATATGTCTTCTGTCCTAGATTGTGCTTGCATTTTCCTAAATATCCATTAGGTCTACTAGACATTATCAATGGTTTAATGAAGGAGAGCACTAAACCTAAGGTCCCAGTATACCAATTTAAACTTAACTACGAGATGTCTGACTCTCCATTTAGTTATTGACTGCTATGCAGGTTAAACTGATGAATTGATGTTAAAATGTACACTGACATTAAGACAAGTAAAGACAGCAGTAAATATGTGAGGTCCTCATTTCATACTTTTGCAACATTAAGGTTAAAGGTCTTTTATTTGAGGTTATAACTGTTATAAGTGATCACAATGCTTGCTCACATCTAGTCATAATACAAAGGTGAGCTCATACTCAGATTATTAGAGCCAGAAGTCTAAAATGCTGGACCATAACAGACTTATCCTTTCTATATAAGACACCTTCTTGAAGATCCTGAATTACCTTCCTACATATGAAGAAACAGTTAATTATTTTTTTTAAAACTTTCCATGGAATCCTCAACAGCCTTGCTCCTCTAGAATCATTTAGGGTTAAAGAAGGCCCACAGCCAGTATTTATTTTATTTTATTTTATTTTATGGATTTTATTTCATCTACTCATATGTCATAAAAATGTCATATCACACTTATAGAGCACTTTTTAAAATTCTGATGATTTCTATAGATAACACATTGGTTCACAATCAAGATATCAGATCATCCACCTCATTCAATGGATCTAGGTTTTACAGAAAATATAATTATTTATGTTTGAGTTACTCTATATTTAAAGTCTATGCCCCATCTGACTGCTGTGTATTAAGTAAAAACTCACCTAGAAAGCATTTTTAATGATGGTATGCACCCTGCTGCATCCCAATGTAGGCATTTCATTAAAGCAAATAATGAATAGAATTATCAACTGTGACAGTCATCTAGAGCCAAGGTTTATATTACTGGCTGATTAGCCCTGCCACAGCAGTTCTTCCACACCAGGACGAAAGCTATGTGAATACAGGGAGGACATACAGACTCTACATCAAAGGCACCACCACCAAGAATCAAACCAGGGGACCTCTTGCTGTTGGGTGACAACACTATCTGATGCACCACTGTAATCCACTAACCTGATGTTACATCCCTATTGCAGAAAAAACAGTTTTGCTCTATAGCTTATGACGTACTTTATGAGGAATCATCTAATTCTGAACACATATTTAAAGAACTGTTTCTTAGTAAATGACAAAAAACAATTTATCCCCTCAACAGTAGCTGTTATAGCAGCAAACATTTATCAGACCATGCCATTTACACCAACCGTGGAATATTGCAGAATGTATGGACAGCTTTAAATAGTGAGCTGTTACTCACTTTAGCTCCATGTTGCTAGATTAATACCCTAAATTCACTGTGAAAATGTACTGTCAACTACTGGAACATATATTCAGGAAAAAGGAATTTCACCGTCAAGGAGTTCTGCTTCAACAAAAGCCAGTCATCACAAGAAGTCTTAATCAATGCAATAAATGAATGCTGGCTTTCTTTAAACAACAGAGACAGCAAAAGTTTGAGTTATGCAAGTCATCTAAGAAAACACATAGTGCATTTTTTTCTGCTTGCAATTACATCCTACTAGAACAAGATATCAAGGTACAGCAGCTTTACCATATACTCCACACCTGTTTACATATTTATATATTACTGCTGAACTCACACAACTGTGGGGAGAGGTAGATTAATCAATACTATGTCAGACCAAAGTGTCCTTTTCCTACCTTATAGCTAATGTCCAAAGTCCTAATCGGTTTGATGACACATCGAGGGATATTCCTCAAGCTACACTGGTGATGCCCAATGCTACATTGTTGCTATCTGAAACAATCAGGACAACTGCATTAGAAGCAACACCAAAATCTATGAATTAAAGAAAAAAAGTTCTGTTTAATAGGGTCCATATTTCATAGTCGAACAAGCAGAATGTCAACCAACCTTTAATTGACACATATGCATCGAAGCTGCATTTCAGAGAACGGCTGAATCACTGATGTCTTTCCAAGGGAATGAAACTGGTTGGCCATTCTTTTAAATCTGCCCTTTTCCCAACTGCAGTGTGATCTCAGAGTTAATATATTTAGTTAATAGGATATGGGGGGGTGAAGCCCCCAACTTTATAGTGTTTGTTTAAATGTGGTGTACGTGGTTGGCCTATCAATTTCTTTCCCTTGGAAAGAAATCGATGATGTGGCCATTCAATAACATGCAACTTCGGCACATATGTGTCGATTAATTGTTAGTCGACATAATGCTTGTTCAACTATGTAATATAGAGCCGTTTTATATAATTATTATGAAGTGTTTTGGTTTAAGTTGTTTATCTAGTAGTCCACTAATACGTAATGCCAGATGCTGTGTATTTTGATCAAATTTAGCTTTTATTAAATCACTACCCCTAAATTTGAATGAGAATTGTCACTAGTTTCACAGCAATTGTCATTTTGCAATAATATTGATTCATATATACTTGTATATATATATGAATACATGACCACCATTCAATATTTTACATAAAACATGGTAACATTTGCTTCCCAATGAACTAAGAGGAGACATGTCAACATCTAACCATGTCTGAGAAGTAACAAGAATATTAACTTTATCTGCTGCTCCAATATACTTACTATTACAAATCTTTAACTACTTTTTATTGCTTAAAGCAATAACTGGTTGTCTTGATAATTTGTCTGTCACTCTACCATTGAATAAATAGTTCACATTTGCCTTCACAGCCCACAAAAATACAGGCATGTTTATACCCATAAATCAGTGTTATACCTTTTGCATTACCATTGCATATACAGGCTAAGTGAATGAAGTACTTTCTAAATTTTGGAGAAATATCATTCATTGCTAAAAGTACAAAGCCCCTTTCTTTATCTATGTACATTATTTCCCTTAAAATCATTTAATATTTCTGATGCAGTAGACCTACCCATGTCAAAAATCCACGTGTCAGAAATAACAAGAATATCAACCTTATTTACTACTGCAATGCTGTGTAGCTTACAGAGTTTAGAATTTAAACATATTGTTTTGTGCATCACCAGGCTAAAGATCACTTCTGTCCATTTAAAGGCAAAAATACTACTTTTATATCATTTGCCTGCATTTTGAAAAAGAAGAGGAGGAAAAAGTGTTGTCTGTTAATTTTTTGTATTAAATTATGTAAACATTGGAGTTGAAAATCTTCAGTAGCTAACACCTCAGAACAAGTATTAAGTTTTTTTTTTTGAAAATGAGGTTGATTTTATAGAATAGTATGCATAGGATTCTTCCCTGTATTTTAACCACCATAATAATCTAACACTAAAAGGGTAGTGATTTCCAGTGTACTAGTTACTTCATTTTCTCCATGTGTTCCCCTTATCTTTTTTCTGCAGTTATTTCAATTTACTGAGGTTGCTAATTAGTATAACATGGTTATATCCTTCAATTACTTTTATCACCATAATCATCTAGTATTATTGGGAAATGTGTTTTCTTTATGATTATTCTAGATGTTCTCCATCTCCTTTTTTCTTGAGAAATTAGGGTAAGTGAGGCCATTTCATATGTTTGCCTAAATCTCTCAAGGTTTTTAAATAAGCTGCTGTATCCTTCTAAGGGTCATTGCCATCATAAGGATTAGCAGACTGTAAACTGTATGCAATTCATAAGCACTGCATTTATAAACTATACTTCAACTAGTAATCTGTGTTCTAGTCCATAGTACTAAAGGAATTCTCTTCTTAAAGACCTCTTAAGAAGTTCTTAAAAAGTAAATAAGAAGATTTCATTTTTAATTTGAAACAGTTAAAATAAAAGCAGACACTGTTCTTTGTCAGTTGTAAAACAGGCAATGATGTGAATTCTTTAGGAATTTTTCCATTAAGCAGTTCTAATCATAAGCATTTCTTAGGCAGTTTTCCTCTTAATAGGTTCTCTGTTTGAACATTTTTGCTTATAAACAGTTAAACATTTTTCAAGCAGTGGTCCTCTTAATGAGATATCAAGACATTCAAAGGAATTAAGGAGTTCTCAAACATTTTCAAGTGGTTTTCATCTTAAATATTTCTTAAGCATTTCTACTCAAGTAATAAATAAGCATTTGTCAAGCCATTAGCAAGCATTTCTTAAGTTCTCAAGCTAATCTCATTTTAAGCTGTTGCCTTTCAACTGGGGACAGGTAAAATACAGTGGTCACAATTCCCTACCAGGTGTAAAACGTGTAATGCACATTCTGAAGTAGTTTTCTCCTCCTAAAGCTGTTCTTATGTAGTTCACCAGCAGTTTATAAGCTCATTTTTAAAGCATTTCTCCTAAGCAGTTCTTAAGTAGTTCTCCTGTACTTTTATTCTCAAACAGCAGTTGAACTCTCTTAAAGCTGTTCTTTAGAAGCTCTCCTAAATAGAGAACACTAAACCTAAAGTCTTATATAAAAGTAACAGTGTCATATATGACTGTTGATTTGTTCACAGACTACTAATTAGGTTAGGCCAATTACTTAGTGTTCAAACCTCTACTGAGAGTGAAACAAGTAAAAATAAAATCAACAATTGGATCCTCATTTTATGCTTACAGAAGCTTTAATCTGATATTGTAAATGTTTTAAGTGACAACCTTCCTTGCTCAAAAATATCCATTAAGTAAAGTTAAACTCACACTCAGATTATTTGGAATCTATTTTAGAATGTCAGCTAGCCAAAATGATGACATTCATAAAACTGATCACACATGATCAAAATAGCAATATTACCAAGTACTGTAAACTTAAATGTCAGTATATTGTTGATGTGTGATTTTGCAAAGAAGCAAGCCCTCCTGCACACCCCCACTACTTATATATGCCAAATATGAGACTGCAATATAGCTGAGAATGGGCAAACTCCCAATCTCAGCTATACCACTATCTCACACAATCACCCAGTTGAAATGTGTAATGCTTCAATGTTAATGTTTGTTCATATTTGTTGTACTTTGATATAATGCCATATTGACCATGTGGGACCAATATTATGAATGTCAACATTTTGACTAGTCAATGTTTTAACATAGATCCATGTTGTATCATGACAGGGTTATCTGTACCATTACAGGTATCAGCTTGAAGATCCTGAATCACCTTCTTACAACTGCAGAAGTAATTAATTATTCATTAAAAGTGCACATGGTATTGAGGAATCGAATAGCTGTAAATAAGGAAATGACTCTTGAGCTTGGACACAGGATGTGAATTACATAGATATAGTGTGGCCTTATTAAGCCTAATTCTACTTAGCTGCCAAAAAAACAATAACTAGAAAATGTTAATTAAGTTCTAAACCAATTGTATTTGAAGTACTGAATATTGTAAAAGAGATAAACAGAACTGGAAATGTGGCCTGTAGAAAAGGAAAGGAGCAAATAACTTAGAAATGGAGTTTGTGGGAACAATACATGCAAAATAATGTTCAGGAGGAGGAGTGATGTTCAAGGAAAGGCGTGAACTGAGCAATTTATGTAATATTGAAGTAAATGAGAGCTGTTGTGTAGGAAAAACATATATACAATGCATGATGTAAACAAATGAATAATGTTAATATAGTTTTGCTTTCTGTTCTATTAATGTATGTGTATTTATGTCTTATGTGATAACTTAATAAAGGTGTTCCAAAAAGCTGCCCATGGTATCCTCAACAACCCTGATAATCTAAAATCTTTTAGAGTTAAACAGGTTCCCCCCACCCTTTATTATTTATATTATTTTATTTTATTTTAATTTATCTTTTGCATTTTACCCATGTGTGTTCATAAACTGCACAAAAGTCCTTGCTACACTTACAGAAAACTTTAAAAAAAATTGAAAGAATGTTCAGGGTTGGGACACTGGCCCACTATCAACACATGAATTCAGCTACCTTGGTTATTGATCTATATAGAATTACTGATGTTTGACCTACTTTGCACATTTACCATTCACCCCATTTGACTGATACAACTTTGAGAACTACTCAACTTTAAAACGTTTTTGAAGAGGGGATGCATCCTGCTGGATCACCCTTTATGCTGCCTACTATCTCAATCTCTGCATATACTACCTCTGAGGTTGCACCAACTCAAATGAAAAGGAAATTCAATTTCCTTTTTCCTATTTTGATATGGCCAAGGAAGAAGCATATTTACAGATTAGACGTGTGATGTCAAATATTCTACATTAAGTGGAGCAGGGAAGGATAAGTCTTG
>NC_056741.1:1458682253-1458737253 GCF_019279795.1 Protopterus annectens
CATTTGTAAAAATGCTGAAGATTTTTCCCTCATACTTGTTCTGTTCCTCGTAAAATCTGTGGTTTATGTATTTTTGTGTCCTTGCAAAGCCAGTAGGGCATTGGTGCAGTGGTAGCATTGTTGCCTGATAGCTACATGTTCTCTGGTTTGATTCTTGGCTGGGGTGCCTTACCTTCTGTGTGTAGTCTGTATGCCCTCCCTGTTTTTGCTTCCTCAAGTGTCCTCCCATCTTACAAAGACATGTGTCTGTCTGGAGTGTTTCTCCCTGGGCCTCTGCTAAAAATTAGCTTTTGTTCCAAGTCAGACTTTCCTGGTTAACAAATGTTAAAAATAACACACATTTGAATATCAGACTTCATATTCTTCAGAAAGTGCATGGTAACACAAAAGCTTTTATTCTAGCAATTTTCTAAGTGTATAAGATGGATATTTGAAACTTGTCCCTATTTTTGGGACTGTATTTCCCCATTATTGGCTTCATCCAGGTTTTGTGCTAAGGCTGAGAACTATGGTAAGAACTGAATTCACTGAATATGTTTGTGGGCTATATTCCCCCATTACTGGCTTTGTCCGAGTGTTTTTTGCTAATAGGTTGAGAGCTATGGTGAGAACTGAATTCACTGAATGTTTGGGGGCTGTATTCACCCATTATTGGCTTTGTTCAGGTGTTTTGTGCTAAGAGGTTGACAGCTGTGCTATGGTGAGAACTGAATTCACTAAATGGTAGCCATTTGTTTCCATCTTCCGCTTTCACAAAACAGCTGATTTGGCATAGTGGTATGTTGCTCTGACTGTTTTGCACAGGGTCCCCTGGGTTCAAGACGTGGCAGTGAAATGTATGGTGGTAACACAGCATTTTATTCTGGCAACTTTCCAACATTATACAAGCAATGTTTAAAATGTGTCCCTGGTTTTTGACCCCCCCCTAATATATTTTGGCTTTTTCCAGATTTCCTGTGCCGCAAAGTTCAGAGATACAGCTGAGTGTCGAGTAGATTTTACAAGGAGCTGAGAGCTGCAGGGGAGCAAAAGTTTAGTGCTGCTTATGCTAAGCTTGCTTGCATTGTTAATAGCACAACAGGTAATGTACTTGCTTTTGATGCAGAAGGCTGTGGGTTCTACTCCCACAATAGATAGATGCATTGCTGATACTGTACTGTGTTGTAAAGGGGGTGGATGGCTGCAGTCCTTTTTGGCAAAGATACCGAGTAACTATGAACCTGTTATCAGTTTGCTATCCATTCCCTATTGCGGTATTACTAGCTTATCATTTTTTTAATGCACGCAACATAGGCAATTTATTCTTCAAGCACAGCAGGCACTTTATTTGTAGATGAAACAATGGCATATAAAGTTGTTTGCTAGCAGCAACCTCTTTATTAGTTACAGATTTCTTTAATGTGGATTTTATTACTTCAGAGATCGTGCATATTTACTGATACTGGTGGACTATAGAAGGTTGAGTAGACTTTTTATGATGGAAATGTTCTGAATTGGGCAGTTTTGTCACTGGTGTATGCATTTTGTTTCATTGTTTACTGGAAAAATGTTCAAAACATTAAATTTAAAATGCCCTCTAACAACTGTACTGTATTGTACAAGGAATATAATGTAATACAGTCAGGAAGGTGTATCAAAGAGCATGTGTATGTTTCATGTTCAAGGGGCGTATGATTTTGAAAACAGCCCAGAGTTAATCTTTATCTGCCACTGGCAAAATGTATTTTCTTTGAATGTGGGTTTCAATGTTGTTTCAATGCATGTGAGTTTCAAGGGCAGAGAAGTTTTAATGCTAAGTCTATTTTCATTGTGAGGCTGCATTGCTTTGTTTAACAGATATCTATTAGGGTTTGTGCTGTAAAATGCAAAATAAAACTTTCAAATGAAATCTAAATCATCGCAGACATAAAGCAGTATGCACATTACAGTATTTATGTTAAACAGGGCAAAATAACCAAGGAATGGGGCATTGGAATGGCTGCAGGGGGGAGGCTGCATTCGACCATGATTTTGTGGGGGGGGGGGTAGCAAACTCAGACAGCCCCGGTTGAACTATACCTCTCAGTTGTCCATATGTTTGCAGAATTAATAGATATTTGCTTCTTATTTTTGGTTTGTTCCTCATAAAATTTGTGGTTTTCTAGCAAATCATTTAGGAATGAAGTCACTAAATGACAGACATTGAGTTTCAGACGTCATAACCTTCAGAAAAATGCATGCTAATGCAAGACCTGTTATTCTATCAACTGTCTTAAGAGCAATTTTTAGTAGTGTTTGTATGTTCCCCCAATATATTTGGCCTTGTGCAGATTTCCTGCATTAAGAGGTTGAGAGGTATGTGCAAATTGCTTTGTAGAATTAGGAATATCCAAACCTCTCCATTGTCCCCAATTTTGGCTCAAAATGTTGCTCTCCCCTAATAATCCCTCCTCAAAATGGCAATTTTGGAAGAAAACATGGAGGGTTTACAATTATATATAACTGTAATGATCAGAGTTATAGAATACTTTTATTTCAGAAATGCATGTGGATGCTCTTATTTTGTTAGCTGCTCAAGTTAACAGTGTTAATATTAAAAAGGTGTCCCTTTTTTGACAGGTTCCCAGCTGTATTGTGTGGCAACTTTATATTTTTGCATCACATTTTGGTCTGTAAAATTGTGGTTTTCTGGCAAATTAGTGGCAAGTCATTAATTTTGTACTAATGTTGTATTATCTAAGTTAATAAAAGCAATATTTAAAAATTGTCCTTATTTTTGGGCCTGTGTCCCACTTCTAGTTCTATGTATGGCTTTGTCCAGATTTCTTGCTCTGAAGTTGAGAGGTATGAGTGTCAGAGCCATCACTGTCAGACAGAGACATTTCAAATTGTGACATACTTGTTGCACCCCACTCCCCATTGTAGTGGCTCTGGATGTGTCCAAGGAAGGCAAGGAGCAGTTATGCAGTGCAAGTGTGCAGAGTATTCCCCCATCCAAGGTAGACCACAAGTACGACCGTGGCTTTTCATCTGTCCTTGATTTTGCAGAATGTTCTTTTTTCTGTCATATTTTTATACTGTTGATGTATGCTTCGTATTATTCATGAAATGCATGCTGTCACAGTGCCCTATTGCTCTGTTTAAGTAGCAATGATTTAATGACCATCAGGTAAGCTTGTTGGAGATTGTAATATGCAAGTAAGCTTTAATAAGCATACTGTTAAAGAATTACCAGCATCAAAAGCCTTTTCGTTGTTACCATGCCGAGAATATTTACCTAACTAGATAATGTATAAGCCTTGGGTATTGAAATGCATATGACAGTATTTGTAATAAAAGTACAGGATTACAGTATTTTCAGAAGCTCATTACACTTGTTGGAGACTTGCAGTCATCTTTTGTTGGAGACTTGCAGTCATCTTTGCAGGCTTACGTGTAAACTAAACAGAATGCCAATCTATCATGTGTGGTCCATAACTTGTGCAGGAATCCTTTAAGCAATTTATCTTGAGCTTGTTTCTTGTTTGCTGTTCATTTTTTACTTTGATCATGTCTTCCCCATAAAACAAGTAGATAGTTGTGTCAGGCAGCAGGTCTTTTTTGGATAAGAAACATTTTTACAAATGGGGTATCACAGAGATTGCTACTTTCAGCATGTTACTTAGTAATTTTATAAAGCTAAATATAAATTATAATTAGAACTGCAGGGCAAGGAGTAGTGGTTTGAGTTGAGTGCTGCTTGTTTTTTTATACTCGATTTTGACTGGCATTCCAGTAATGTATTTAAAAAGTAATTTATTTTTTCATGCCTCACAACCTGTTTCCATCTGGATATTAAGTAAGTTGTCATGTACCAATGCAGTGAATTATTTTTTTCTTCTACACTTCATTTTGTCTTGATTGGATGCTCGTAATGACTGTTTGGCACCCAGGGCAGCGTATTTAATTAAAGTTCCAGTTGTTGTGGTTTTGAGCATAGCTCCACCCCCTTTCTGGCTGGCCACACCCCTTAACATTGGCCCCACCCATTCATCTGTCTCCTGCAGCCCTCCTTTAATTTGAAGTCACCAGCTGCCACTGGTGATAAGTACAAGGGATTAAACTGGGGTTTATTTTCATACAGACTAAATTTCCTGATATTCTACTTTAATTTCATGGCAATTTCCAATCTAGTTTCCACAACACTCCTTGACGATTGGTAATCTCCCAACTAAGGTACATGCTAAACAGGTGCAATACTGATGACATCCAAAAACACGATTGTTGAGTAAAAAACCTTTATATAGACACCACAAAGCTTTCAGGTTAAACAACCCTTTTTCAATGCATAACATCAGGTATATTAAAACACGCCTATTTATACATAGTAGCTATCATATGACCTACAGCCATAATCACATGATAGATAGACAACATTAATCAAATACAAAATATTACTTATAAAACATCTAAAATTTATATTAAAAATACACCATATACATATAACTATATTATTATTACTTTAATCTAGTATGCTGTATCTTTGTCAAAACAGGTTTTATAGATACACTAGCATTTAGACCTGGGTCTATATCGGCCGCAAGTCTCACTATCCATTCATATTCTTTCAAATCTAGAAGATTAGACAAATCACCTCCTCTATTTGTTGCCATTACCTGTTCAATTATTCTAAACTTAAAATTATGATTAATTCCATGGATTTGTATGTGTTATATAAAGCATTATTTTCATTACATAATCTAATATTTGATTTATGTTCTATAATTCTCTCTTTGAATTTCCTTGTGGTTTTGCCCACATAGAATGATGGGCATGTCTCACAAGTTGCTATATATACTACATTATTAGTGACACAAGTACCATGACCATAGAATTTAAATATTCTCTTCGATATAGGATGTATAAAATTATCAGTATTTAAATGACATGATACTTGCATTATACATGACAATAGTTAAGTCACTGAGGGTAGTGTAGGTAAAGTGATGGTAAAGTGATAGAATGTTTTGCTTACTTTAAAAAATCCTTAACCTGTTTTGTAATTACTGAAGCATTGAACTGATCGTTTTGATAGTTTTGATGATACTTATAAATTAAATAAAAAGCTTACCTTTACCACTAGACCCTCAGAAAGACATAAATATTTATGCTCCTCTATTATTCCCACATAGTTTGCATTAATAGTATTCCTATAGGCTAAGTAACGGTACTACTTTCTAAATTTTAGAGAAATTATGCTATTTGCCAGAAGGACAAAGCCACTTTCCTTACCTGTCCGCACAACTTCCCTTAAAGTGTTTAATAGCTCTGGTACTGATGTTCTACCAATACCATATTACCCTGCAGGAAACAATGTCAGAAATTGCTAGAATGCTAACCTTATTTCTTGCTGTAATACACTTCAACTCATTGAATTCAGAATTTAAATATACTGCATTAGACATCAACGGGCTAAAGATGTATTCATCTATTTAAATTTTAAAATGTCGCATTTATATCTCATAGTTTACATGCAGTGAAGCCAGAGAATGTGCCATGTCCCACACTAACTTGCTGTATTAAAGTATATAAAACTTGAAATGAAGAATATCCAGTTGTTAATGCCACAAAACCTGTAATATAGTTTTTTGGCTGGTATGATAATAGTGTGCAGATTGCTGTATCCCCAAAATTATATCATCATCATCAGCTCAGACTACAAGGTTAAGGATGTCCAGTGTGAGTTACTTCATTTCCTCACTGTGCTCTGCTTATCTGTCTTCTGAAGATATATAGATTTACTGGGGCACTTAACAGTATATTATGCATTGCATCCTCCACCTAGTTATACTATTCTAACCATCTATTATCACAAGTGGAGTGATCCCCAATGTGCCAGTTAATTCACTTCCTCAAATGATCTACATCTCTTTCTTTTCTGAAGAAAGATTATTAAGTGGGAAAATGACACATGCATGTGCATTTTTTAAAGTTTCAAGTAAAATACTAAATTACTCTAAGCTATCATTGTTTTCTCAAGATTATTAGAATGTAAATGTATGCACTACCTCTTTAGTAAACTACCTCATATTCTATTAACCATTAATTTCCTTCAGTTCTTAATGAGTTTTCAAAAAATTAATCTTTTAAGAAGCTCTTAAACAGTTCTTAAGAAGTTCCTAAGAAGTGCTCTCATTTAGTTGACAGAGATAAAATACTGCAGTCCATCGTTCCCTATCAGATGCAAAAGATGCAATAATGCAAGTTCTTCCTCTTAAAATTTCATAAGCAGCTATCAAGCAGTTTTCCTCTTAAGCAGTTCTTTAGCAGTCCTTCCCTTATCTCCTCTTCTTAGACAGTTCTTTAGAATTTTTCAAACATTTCTTAAGTTCTCTCCTTAGTAGTTCTTAGTAGTTCTTAAGCAGTTCTTGCTTTAAGAGTTATATTCCTAAACCATTTCATAAGCAATTCTCAAGGTCTTCTTTACTTAAGCAGTACGTAAGCATTTTCTAAGTGGTTCTCCTTCAGCAAGAAATGCAAAAGAACTGCTAGACAGTTCCTTTAGAGGAGAAATGTGCTCTGAAAAGAGTTCTCCTCTTTAACAGTTCTTCTGTACTTCTTTTCAGCAGAGTTACTTTGAAACAGTTGGTAAGCAGTTCTCAAGCAGTTCTTAGCTCTCCAGTAGCTCTTAAGTATCAGCTCTATGATAAATTGCTCCAATATGCATTGACCAATATTTCCCTCCAGATTGTAAACCATTCCCATCCAATCCTCTTAAACAGTCCTCTACATAAACAGCTATCAATCTGGCTCTGTATTAGTTTTTCAGGCATTCTCAAGCAGTTATCTTAAGTGTTTTAAAGCAGTCATCCACATAGAGAGTTCTGTGGCAGATAACACACACTGAAAATTAAATGCTTCATCAGCAACCTGTGCTTTCTTATTGCATCTCTTCCATTTTTTTATTTAGAATGCCAAAATATAGCCAAATTTCTGATGCACACATTGAAAACTGAATAGACATAGTATGGAGGCTGCACCTCTTCTTGTCAAACAGTTCTTATGTATTTCTCCTTGTAAGAATATTTCAAGTAGTTCTCAAGCAGCTGTTCCACTCAGTTAAGAAGTTCCGAAGCAGCTGTTTGGCAGTTCTCAAGCAGTTTCCAACAGTGGTCCTTTGAAATAGCTCTTAAGCAGATCCCATATGGCTCTCCTGTTAAGCAGACCATAAGCAAATTTTAAGCAATAATAGCAGTTGTCAAGCACTTTGCAAGCACAATCTCTATAATAAACCATTCTATCTTTGACCTTTCCCCCTCCAGTTCTTAAACAGTCCTTCAATGCATCTTATTTTAGACAGCTCTAGGCAGTTCATAAGCAATTATCAGCTCTTAAGCAATCCTCCTCTTACAAAGTTCAAAGGAATTCTCTCAGAACCCCTGGGACAGTACTGTGAATGATTGTTCCACCACCTCAGTTCTTAAAAAAAGGAACAAAAAAAAAAAAAAAAAAAAAACACTGACACTGCACCCAACCCAGCTTGGCTTTGTCAAGGGAAGGTCTTATCTACTAAACCTGGTGGACATCTTTGAGAAGGGCACCAAGGCAATGGATGTGGGGAAACGGTGCAGAACTGGCTAAGGTGTTCAATACAATGTTCCACTTGGGTATAATTGATAAATGCACTGAAGTGGGCATAAACTGGGCATAAACCCCTACATAACTCACTGGATTGCCAGCTGGCTCACAGACAGGAAGTCAGGACTGGTGATACCACTTCCATTAACAGACCTGTCACCAGCAGGATACCTCAGGGCTCCAGGCTGGGACCACTCCTATTTGGTATCTACTTCTCAGAGGTAAACATTAATGTGAAGGGCCTTTGGCTGACAAAGTTCATAGAAGACTGTAAATTGGCAGATATCATAGAGTTTCCTCATGAAACAAATGTCTTGCAAGGGGGCCTAACACAGAAAGATGAACTGTGCCAAAGTCAAGGACTAAAATTCAATGCCAAGAAATATATTATAGTGTCTTTTAGAAAAACTGTAACCCAGGCTAATTACTCAATTGATAAAACACCCTTTAAAAGTTTACCCAGTATTCAGGCATCTGGGAACATATCCAGACAGTAATCTGGCCTTTTACAAGCACGTGGCCAAGGAAGTAAGAAAAGCAGTCTATATCACCCAAATTATAAGTAAGGACATGGCATCCAGGTCAAAGAAAGTCATGGTGCCATATTAATTAGGCCTTATCACATCTATTATTGAGTATAATGTCCCCTTCAATGTGTACTTGACCAGACACATGCATCAGCTGGAAAGCCCACAAAGGTTTCTTATCAGGAGAATCCAGGGTATATCTACACAGATTGACATAAATCCCTCTCTCTATACTCTGTTTCCTAAAGGTTACTGAAGGTGATCTATGTCTGGCATACAAGACATGATTGGATCAAACTCTGAACAACCTTTTGCACATCTGCAAAATGAGCAGCATCAGAGCCAATAGATCAAAGAATTTAAATTTTGCTTGTGACATAAATAAGACATGGTGAGACAGATATGTGTCTCAGAGGATCCCCATGCTTTGGAACAGGCTTCCCATCCATGTGAAAGAGAGTCCATTGCTATCCCTATTTAAGCATATCCTTGAAAAATGGATGGAAAATTGGAAATTCACCCTGGGTTTGGCCACCATGTCTCTAACATAGACAGACAGTAATGTCCAAACTAATACACCCACCCCCACATAACCTCTACAAACTTCATAACTGACATAACATCTTCTAATAAATGTCCATGATACATAGGGACATAATTGGTTTCAGTTGCACAGCTAGTTTATATAGACCCTGGTGGTTGTTAGCCTAATATATACCTATGAATCTAGGAACTGTGTATTAGACAGCCACATTACTTATTGACTATTATATCCATCCAGTTTTTAAACAGAAATGAAGCATGTCTGCTTTTTAAATTGTTCTTAAGCAGTTCTCTTCTTAATTCAGTTCCTAAGTATTTCTTAAGCAGTTTTCAAGCTGTTCTCTTCTTGAATAATTTTTGAGCAGTTACCCTCTTAAAGTAGTTGCATACCATACATTTTTAAAAATTAAATGCTTTACCTATGCAGGTTGAGCCCTCCCATTGCAGTTCTTCAATTTTCATTTAGTCAAATCAAAGTTTTATGGTATATATAGAAAAGAAAATAATATAGACAGAATGATCCTGGAAGCTGCACCTGTCTTCACCAAGTCATCCCATTGGTGGTCTATCATTTTTATTTAGAATGCAACAGTATAGCCATACATGTTCCCCAAAGACACACTGAAAAGTAAACTATCAGAGCCAAACCTACCATGGAAGCTGCAACTCTTCAAGTTGAGCCCCCCCCCCCCCTGTTGCAGCAAAGCCATTTTTATTTAGAACACAACACTACAGCTATACAGCTATATCCCATTAACTATAGGAACTATGTTTTTTTTTTTTTTTGCAATTAATATTTCAGTCCCTGTGTCCTTGTATATATCTATGCTTTTAAAACTTAGTGGCACTGAACCCTTACTCCTGCCGAACCAGAACAAATGCTTTTCTGTTTGGGTCTTACAGAGGGCATACTGACCTTCTTACATAACATCTCTGGGTTCATCCAGGCATCAGACATTGAAATCCATGACATACATGATTTTGCATTCCCATAATGGAGAAGTACACTGAACTCTTCACATGATCATTCTGTAGCTCATCTCACCTCATGTTTTACATAAAACACATCTTTACACCTGCAGAGTCTGTTAGTAAAATTTCCTGTTAGAAATTGCTGTCCTGTGGATGGGGCATGGCTTGGATGGCAAGCTGAAAACAGCAGAGGTCTTGAGCTCTGCAGTCTTCATTTTTTTCCTGACAGGATTTTTTATTTAATTTTGCCAACAAAGACCTGAAACTACTAAAAATAGGTTCTGGAAGTTGTAAGCTACAAATTGCTATAATTCTTAAGCTAAATTTTTCATATTTTCATGTCAAATTTTCAAATAGAAGGGATATTGAAACCACATTCACAAAGGAAGATGAGCAGCTATAAGTTTTCTCAGCAAGAAACCCAATGAAGAAAGAAATACAGGCAATGCTTACTATAGTTCAAGACTTGATGGGTAAAATAGACAAAGTAAACTTAAAAGTGGCCAATATAAAAAATATACCACCAAACAAATAATCTTATTAACTGGAGTGCTTAAACAATAAACTGCTTAGATTGATGCTTTGGAAGATTCTGTAACAGATGTAGACTACAGCTTAACAGAAAGACAGAAAACATAGACTTTCTTCTTCAAGAAAACACCAGACTCATTGAAAAGATAGACAACACTGAGAATAGAACAAGGACAAATAAAATAAGACACTATGACATCCTGGACCAGATGGATTAATGATAATTTTCTGACCTCTTGGATTCCTAAAATCTTAAATCTACCTGAAACACTATCCTTGGGGATAGAATAGGCATACAGGTCTTTAATGAAAACTTTGGTATTCAGTAAAAACAGCCATCCACGATTTATTATTGTAAGATTTATCTCCACTCAAGGCAAATATCTTGTTTTATGAACTGCCTGGTACCTTGCTCCATTAAAAACTGCTAACCAAACTATCAGGTTTGACAATGACTTTTCACCCCTTGTACTGTCCAAAAGAAGAGCATGTGTGTCTCTAATAAAATCATTAAAAAAGGAAGGAATCAAAGCATAACTCATATTCCCAGCAAGAATAAGGCTATTCCTCCCAGAAGGAAAGAAAACTTTCGACTTTCCCAAAGAAGCATCCATATTTGTCCAAAAAAAGAACCTTTTAAGTCAATCTGAACCCATGGAGTCTTCAATGAACTTAAAAAGACAAGCTTCAAAAATGAGTGGACTATTAAAGAAAAAAAGAAACTCAGAGACAAATGATTATACATAACTTCACATTCCATGCAAGTTTTTTCCTCCCTTCTAAATAATGTGGAATCATAAATGGAAGGTAATGTAACTTTTTTCTCTCCTATTATCTTTTCCACAACAGTGCTAACTTTATAAATAATGTATATAATATATAGTATTCGAAATTCAAGTAAATGAAAATCTTATCCAAATGCAAACTACTATTTATACTTTTATCTATTTATATACATGGCATGGCAGTATTGAAATGGTATAAAATCACTCAGTCATTTCATATATTTATATATATTTATTTTATATCTTTCACTTATTTCTTCATGTATGTGCTTTCCCTTTCTCTTTCACTCAGAGGCATAGTATTTAATCACTGCAGGAGAGAAACATGCTTATTGTGTTACTTTTAAGTATTTAAAAAGAAAGTGATGACATTTTATTATTATATATACAGTTACTACTTAACTGAACTTCTGTAATGTGCTCCATTTAGTTATTATATCTTATAGTTGTATGGTTGGTAATTTGGATCCTTTATTTTAAATATTTATCATTTTACAAGTTATGCTCAAAAGCTTTGCTTCACTAGAAAATTCCTGCCTTCTTACTTTTTTGATGAAATTTTGGCAACTTATGTGACAAGCTTGAGCCTCTACAGGCCTCAATTAGCTCTCAGACTCATGAGAAACAATATGTGCTGCCTTTCAGGAATAGACATGACCACTGAACCTGTTTATCTTCATTGAACTCTAACAGCCAACCAGATTCAAGAATGATCATTTGAATTGTGTTTTCATGCATTTAACAATTATTTTTATTTAAAAAAAGTCTAATAAGGATATGTTTTACTGTAAATAGTGATTTATTTAATCTAATTACATTTATATTTCAATAAGAATTACAACTATGTTTCTGCCACTGACAGCTTTAAATGCATCTTTCTCCTGTCTGCTTTAATGACATTATATTCCTGTATTTACTCATACCAACAAATAATTATTAGGATTAATCAATGTATCTTAGTCTGTTTAGATAAAAAGAATTAAGACATTCTATACAGCTTCATGTTCTTAGTTCATGCATACATAGTATACTAAATCAAACTTTTCATTTTGTATGATTTTAATGTACATGCAGTTTCCCTTCTGCTTGCTATTAACCTGCAGTAGCTAGGAATTCCCACTAGATATCATGGAAGGTTTAGGTTGTGGCTTTTATGAAAACTATGGTAAGCCTGAATTTAGATTATCAATGCAGAAGGTTGTAAAATATAGTTTTATTGTTTTTAAATTTAGAGTTTTAAATTGTCCATAACAATTTTTAAAAAATGTATTTGTCATAATAAATTAAGGAAAGCACTTTTCAATGTTACTTATATAGCAGTCCCCATAAAATGATAATATTCAACATCACATCTATTAATGTCAAAGGGTTGAACAATCCCATGAAAAGGAGTAGTGTAAATAAATATTTAATGCTACATAAAGCAGATTTTGCATTCATTCAGGAATCTCACTTAGTAACAGAAGATCTAAAGAAATTAACTTTTAAGGATTATAAGATTTTGGTAAGTTCAAACTACAACCACAAGAGAAGAGGTGCCCTAATTTTACACAGAAAATCAATGAGAATTCCAGAAATAGTTGACTCATACTCAAACAATGATGGTATGCTTGCTTTAGTCAAACTAAAACTAAATAAAAAGCTGTACACTTTTGCAAACACCTACTGGATACTGGGTTTGTTTGTGTCTTTTGGCTTTTCCTGGTTAGGGGTCACCACAGGGAAACTCCGGTCCGCTAATGATCGGCAGTTGATTTTTACGCACTGGCTTGCCAGGCCTGATGCACAACCTTCAATGAAGGTACACCCATTCATGCATGTCTCCATGCAGAAGACGCTCTAGCTGAGAATCGAACCGGACAGCGTCTTACTGTTAGGTGACAACGCTACCACAGCACCACCACCGCGGGCCTACTGGATACTGGGTATTGGGACTAAAAGTGTGAAAGAACATTTATACACCATAACATTAAAGTCTAAATGTGAGTGAAAGAAAATTTATACACCTTAACATTAAAGTCTAAATGTGAGTTACTATTAGCAGATTATTTTAATTGTATCTTGTCTTCCACTGATACTACCATCTCTAAGCCCTTCAAGATGTCCCCTGTTACCAAGCACTTGAACAACTACATAAAAGACAGAAACCTAATTGACATTGATGGTATAAAAATATTATCCTCCCTAAAATATTATCACTGCTCTTACAGATTTGACATGCAGACCAACACAAACAAAGTCTTTGCAACCAGTTCTTTACTGGTCAAAATTGATAATGTAGTGCTGACATCATTCTCTATGTCTGACCTCAATGCTATCACCTTCAGTGTAACACGTAATACTGACCCATTAAACTTCTGCCAAAGACTACCTGCTTATATAGTAACAGTAAAAGGATTTAAAGAATGGTTTCTAGATGAAATAAAGCTTTTCCTAGACATCAGTAATATTGGAGAGGTTTCAGATATTATCCTATGGGACACTTTAAAGGTAGCCTTACATGGTAAAGTCAAAAGTTGGTATATAAATAAAAGGAAAGAGTTGAATAAAAAAACTGTTAGACAAACAAAACGAAATTGATGAACTAAAACTAAAAGTTACAGCAAATGACAAATATACATTAGCTGACATATGTAAACTGAACAAGGAATATTAGGATATCATGCAGCATAAAATATCAATAAATTAGGAAAACATCAGATTACAATCCTACTCAATTAATCCCAAGAGTATGCACAGGATTGTGATTAGATCTAAACATTTAAATGAAAAAAGTCATATAAAAAATAATATATACTAGAAATAATCAGACTATCAAGGTTAGAGATATAAAAATATCTTATTATGTTTTAAAAACCATTACAAGAATATTAATAATAATAACTCATCTACAGGTGACAAAAAAGTATAGATAAGTTACTTGCTAATAATGTACAAAATAAGTTATCCAAACACAATCTGAAATTTTACAAACTCTTACCTGATAATATCTTGAAAATCTTACCCAATGGATTCCAAGAAGTTAAAACTACAGCAAACATCCCTAACTCATGGAAATATTTTAATATCTGTCCCATCGTAAAAAAAAAATAAAGAGCTCAACCATTCTGCATCATACAGGCCAATTTCTTTGCTTAACATTGATTACAAGATATTCATGTCTATCTTATCCAACAGATTAAATAATAATTTTCAACATTAATTCATGAAGACTAAATCAGGTTTATCAAAAACAGAAAGGTACAAGACAATGTAATTTGATTGCTGTCCTTAATAGACTTAGCAAACAAGAAAAAATGAGCTTTCTATTTTAAGCCTTGACTTAGATAAAGCATTTCACTCCCTAAGTTGGCCATATCTGTTTAAAGCCCTGGAAAAAATACAATTTCTCTCCAAACTTTATAGGATTAATTAAAGAAAACTATACGAAAAGTCCATAGCCTGTGTAAAGTTTGGATCTTATCTATCTAGCCCATTCAAGTTATTAAGAGGTACTAAACAGGGGCACCCCCTCTCCCCATTACTCTTTGCCCTGGCTTTTGAGACTCTTGCAAATTATGTTAAAAATAATGACAGCATTAAAGTATTTAAAGGGTCAGACAAATTATCCCACAAGATATAACTGTTTGCTGATGGTCTACAGATAACTTCTAATTTATTTATTTATTTATTTATTTATTTATTTATTTATTTATTTTACATTTGTTAACCAGGAAAGTCCAACTTGGAACAAGCCAATATTCAGCGGAGGCACAAGGAGAAACACTCCAGATGCATGTCTTTGTAACAATCAATGATATTTTGATTTTGATTTGATTTTGATTTTGATTTTCAGTGATATTGAAAATTCAATAGATCACCTATTACATAATCTAGACTTCTTTGCAAACATCTCTGGTCTAAAATTCAATTACAGCAAAACAGGCACTTCTAGTGAATAAAAATGTTACTATAAAACTTAGATCAAAAAGAGACATACACTGGGAGGGCACACATATTAAATATCTAGGTATCATTATTGAATCTAATTATTAAAAAAAATCACATCTAATTACAAACAACTTATAAACTCAATCACAAGTCTAACTAGCAGTTGGAACAGACTCTTCTTTAGATTTGAAGACAGATAACTTTAATCAAAATGATACTGTTACCTAAATCGTATTCATTGGCCAAGCTCAAATAATTCCCCCACCAGTCAAAATTAAACAGAAAATTAATAAATTATTACTCAACTTCCTTTGGTATCCCAAAAAAAAAAAACAAGAATTTTGTCTTCTCTGACACACCACAAGCTGGGATAAAGGAGGTATACAGTTTCCAAATACTGATTTTTTATTTAAATTACACATTTATTTACATAGTGTTGCTTTGGAATAATACTTCTTATACATCATATTGGAAGTCAATATGCGACATCTTACTTATTAATAGTAATAGGACATTGCTTGACTCATATGCTCAAATACATACAAACATCTTTATATGGATTTTAAAAAAAGATACTCAGAAAATGTTAGAATTTAAGAAGGGTGACCTATTATATTGGAATCAATTTCTCTCAGCTACTAAAATAAGTTCTGCAGACTATTTGATGAGCAGATATAGTTTGCAAAATTGCAATTGGTGGACATCCAAATTTGCAAGAATTTTATACATACTAAGCTCATACCATCATTAGAGGTGTACAATAAAAATATCTTAAAAATCTTGGTTTTATCTCAACAATTATTAATAGCTCACCTAAAAACACTTCATACATTTCTGCTACTTATAAAATTCTGAGAAATGATTTTAGGAAAACAGATGTGGAATTATTTAAGTGAAGTTGATAAACAAGTATTCTCAGAAAAAGATACAAAATGTTGTTTATTATCAGTGAAGGAATCCACATCTTCCCTGTTTTGGCATGTATACACATAGACATTTTTACATAGATGTTTTTAACCCCACATAGACTAGCAATAATGTACATGAAAGATTAACTGAAATGTTGGAGATGTGGACAACCTGATGCTGACTGGATACATATGGTTTTAATTGCAAAATAATTTCCCCATTTTGGTTAGACTTTAAATATCTTTGTAAAGTTGTATGGAATGAAAACTGTACAATAATATAATATAATAATATACTTTCTGACTCCCTTATTCTTTTCAATGTTCCTGTTCCCGAAGCCATTCCGAAAAAATAAACATTTTTAATATAGTCTTTCCTCTCTATAGCAAGAAAAATTGTTACTACAAACTGTAAATCCTAATCTACTCCTGTCTTTAAAGCTGAGTTTATTCATCTTGTGAAATACATTTGTAAAAATCAGATGGCTAATATAAAAGCAAGGACTAACAACATAACTCATCTTTTAATTGTTTGGACAAAATTGTCTAATCTGTTAGAGAAACATTACGTGTTCTCCTATGTATATATTTTTAATTGTTGTGGATATTGTATAGAGTTTATTTGTTTTATCTTGAACTATACTGTTAAGTGATTGTATTATAATTGTATTATAAAATGAATAAAATATTTTGGAAAAAAAAAGAAACTGCTGTTGCCTAACTTTTTGGAATTATCTGACAGCATAGAATGAATTGTGCCCTCCAACTATTTAGATATTCATAATCATCTAATGCCATTAGGGGAGTGTTTTCCAATGTGTCTGTTAATTCACTTCATCTATTGCTATCCATCTCTCTGTTTTATGGGAAAAGCTAGCTAAGTGGAGTCATACATTCTTGCTTAAGCTTGTTAAGGATTTCACGTTTATTACTACAACCTTTTAAAATGTCATTGTCTTCCCCCAGATTCACAGACTATAAGCTATATGTAGTTCATAAGCACTACCTCTACCTATATATTAAACCAACATATCAATCACTATTTTCATCAAATTATTTAGCAGTTCTTCTCTTACACAGTTCATAGGCAGTTTTAATGAGAATACATGAATTTCCTAAGCAATTCTCTCATCCAGTCTGATACATGTAAAATACGCTGAGTTACAGTTCATCTCAGATGAAAAAAATGCAATCATGCAATGTTTGAAGCATTTCTCCTTAATCAGGTCTCCTCTTAATAGTTATTTAGCATCTCACAGGCTTTTATGCAGTTTAGCAATTCTGAAGCAGTTCTCAAGTATTTCTTAAGTTTTCAAGCAGATTTTTCATTACACTGTTCTTTTATTATACGGATCCTAAACAATTCTCTGTGCAATCAATTGTTAACTAAAACACTTAAAAGTACAATGCTAAGGAGTGTTTCCATTAAATAGTTCTTAAGCAAATTTCCTCTTAAACTTGACTCCTCTCTGAAGCAGTTCATAACCATTTATACTTGAGTGAGAAGTGCATATGAACTGCTTGAGAACACACTGAAAAGGTCTCTTAAACATTACTTTATCAATTGCCTTAAGGACTGTTCATCTTAATCAAAGCTTAAGTAGTGTTCTTCATAAAGCAGTTCTTAAACAGTTCTCAAAGATTTCTTAAGAACCTCTGCTATACTAAACTGCAACAATATCAACTGTCCATACTCCCACCAAGTTCTTCTGTATTTTTCAGATAGTTCTCCATTTAAACAGTGTTCTCCATTTAAACAGTACTTAAGCAGTTAGGAGTTCCCATCTTAAAGCAGTTGTAAAGCAATGTTCTTAAGATGTTCCCAAGTAATTATCCTCTTAAGTAGTCTTAAATAGTTAAATAGAAGCTCTAAAGCAGTTTTTAAATGGATGATCATCATATTTTTCAGTGCTGTAGTAGCCTTAACTATATGGATTATATCTTGTGAATGATATAACAGATGGACAGCTTCCAAAGCTTCAGGATGCCTTCCACACTCCCAAACCATCAGTCAGCTTGAGTTGAATGTGGCCTTTCAAGGATCAATGGTCAATTTGACCTATTCCTTTGTTGGGCAGATACATTCCCTCTGGTGAAAACCTTCCACAATAAAATATATTGTTGTAATGTGCCTTCCTGCTTAAGAAAGTTATTTTAAGCTAGGAGCCTGTAGTTTACAAGACTGTCTTGAGACTTAACTGTACTGTCAAATGGGAATGCACTTTCTTTGTGTTAGTTTAAAATTTGTTTATAGTTAAAAAAAAAATTTTTTCCTGTGAAGAAATTGTACTTTCTTTAATTTTGGGGCTAGTAAAATGTTTTGAAGTGTATTTTACCGGGTGTTTTATGTCAAAAAGTGACTTTTAAAGACTTCAGTTTTTTACTGGCTTATGCTGATACTTTTCTTTGGGAAAGTAGTACCATTGTCTGTTACAGGCCTCATAGTCAGTTCTTCTTCCTGCATAAACAGAAAAAGGTTAAGCAAAGAGCCTTTGCTACCACATAAGGCTAGTAATTTGCCTCAGACACTGGTGGGTCATGATGCTGTGGCCAAATCTGGTTTCTCAGACCATTCTTCTTTTGACACAGATCCCTCTGGTGTAACATCTACAGCCACTATAGACTGAGGGTAAGCCATATCCTCTGTGGCTGTCCTGGTCCTCTTAGTGGGTAAGGGAGATATCGTCTTGTCTAGTTTACTGGGTCTGGCTTAAGGTTTAATTCAGGCTACTGATCCTTCGTATAGGGTGGTTTCTGATAAAAGAAAGTGGGATGCCTCATTTCCTGAACAGATTCAAAAATCTGAAGCTGGATAGGAAGATAAAAGGAAAGATACAAAGTTTCTCCTCAGATTTCTGATTATGACTGAGAGGAAAGCTCAGTTTCTGATTCTCCCTGTAGGGGGTTCTCTTGCTCTGACTATTTCCAGATTGTGGCACTAGTTTAAGTGAGAGAGCACAGAAGAATCTCAGGACCGCACAAAATGCTATGAGCTGTTACAGAATGAATTTTTGGAATCTTCACCCATTCCTCCAGTTCTGTCAGCATGGAGAATGTGTGCATCACTGCCTGCAGTTTTGCTGATAATCATCTGGATGCCCCTAAAAGGGCAGATATAATGTATAAGTTCCTCAATCTTTTATGTTTTTATATACTCATCCCAAACCTAACCCAGAAGCTACAGCTTTAGTTAATCCTAGTGCTGCTAAAGTTTTGGTTAATTCCAATCCTGTTCATTCAAGGATGTGAAAAAAAAATGACTTTCAGACCTTTGAAGTATCGGGCTCTTATGATATAATATATTCTGACCGATTGTAAAAGTTTCAGGAATGTTTTGCCTACAGTTTCTTCTTGTGAAGATAAATCTGATTTAAATAATTTGGATTATTCCATTTTACAGCTCATTACTCATTGCATACAAGTGTGTGTATGAATCCATTGATACTTATTACAGGACTATGACCACTGGTACTGTTTAGAGGAGGTTTGCTTGGCTGCATTCTAAGACTCTCCCAGATGATGTAAAAATTGAAATTATAAATTCTGATTTGAATAGAAATTTATTTTGTTTGTAGTTCCTCTGTTGTAGAGGTTATCAAGAAGTGTCACGAAAGGGAAGAGATTGAGGGAATCACTTAAGATTTTTAAATAACCATTTCCCAAATTTTCTAAGGGGTTCTCTAAATTTTAATTCAGTTTTAGCAAAACTCAAAATACACAGTCTCACCAAAAATTCAGGTAAATAGATGTTTACAAAAAAATGGCAAAGGGTTTCCAAACATAATTCAGGAACATCCCAAAAAAACAAGGACAGTCCAATAAATCAGAATGACTATTTAAGGGACCTTGTCCTCACTTCAACCCTGGCATTCCCTTTTTCCTTCCTGAAAATCAGAATTTGCAGTACTCTTAGGCAACATATAGTTACAGACAAATGGGTTCTGAAGATCATTCATCAAGGTTACAGATGGCAGTGGGAGGAAATCCCACTTTTTCCATGAGGTGATTCTGCAACCACCTGACCAACCTCCTCTTTTTTCCCATCATTCCACACATGCTGTCTCATGGAGTGATAAAATCAATTCCTCTATCTCAGGCTGGTAAAGAATTTTATTCAAATATGTTTTTAGTGCCAAAGAGAGAAAATGATTGGGGGCTAGTTCTGTGTTTGTTGTTCCTAAGCCTGTTTGTGATAGTGTCCAAATTCAAAATCTTGTCACTTCAAAACCTGTTACCTCTTCTTCCTCATTTAAGTTTCCTAGTAATACTAGATTTAAAAGTTGCTTATCATCACACCTCAGTTCATCTTGACTTCAGGAGTTCTCATGGTTTATGTGTCTGTATCACATTATCAGTTCTCTGCCTTACCCTTTAGACAATCCACTGCACCGAGAGCATTCATAAAGTGGTTAGCAACAGTTACAGCTCATTTCAGGCTACAATGTATAGACATTTACATACTTAGACAACTTGTTTACATTTTAGAATGATTTGAAAAGGTCAGGAATCTCTCACATGGATGAGAGATCTCTTACACAAGCTGGGATTCCAAAAGAGCATTCAAAAGTCGTTTGCCTCCCTCATACAGGATTGTGTTCCTGGGGTGCCTGCCAATTACCTCAGTTCAAACAGTTTTTCTTTCTAAAGAACAAAATAGATCTATTTTTAAGATGTTCATTCAGACTTCAGTTACTGTGAGGGAATACTTCAGAATTGTGGGTCTCATGGCATCTATAATTCTCATGATACCCATGGCACAACTCCACATGAGAAAGCTACAATGGTATCTGAAGTCTCTTTGGACCCAGCACCAACATCATTTGTCATTTTAAATCTCACTGTTGGGGTTCATCAGAAGAGAAATCACATGGTGGAAATAGTAAATTTCCCTAAATCCAGGTCTTCCTTTCTTCCCCTCTGATCCAAAGCAGTCAGTCAGGCATCACAGACACACTGGACTTTGCTTGGGGAGCAGTTTCAGGAAGGATAAAAGTGCAAGGTATGTCTGTGGTTCCAAGGACAGATGCAAGCAAATAAATATTAAAGAGATGCTTGCCCTGATCCAGACACTTAACTCTCTGAATCATCTGTGGACCCATGGACATCTTCAAGTTGTTACAGACGATTCAACAGTCATGTGGTACATTGACAAGCAAGGGGAACCAGGTTGTACTCCCTTTGCAGATTAGCCATGTTCTTGGGGTAAAGCTTCTCAACACAGTCTCATTCTACATGCATCCTATATTTCATCAGAGTAAAACTGTCTGTCAGACAAGCCAATCTGGACAAGGACAGAAGTTCAAGAATAAAAACTAGATCAGGGGGTCTTCTACGATTTCATCCATCTTCTGGCATTTCCTAAAGTAGATCTATTTGCCTTCTCTCTGCCCTATCAGCTGTCATGACTCTGCTCCAGGATTTCATGCAAGAATTCCTAGAAGAAGATGCCTTTTCCTTTCCTTGAACAGGAATGTCCCTGTACACTTTTTTACCTTTTATGCTGATATCCAGGATAACTTTGAAGATCCTTCTAAGATCATTGAGGGGAATCCCTTCTGGTGCATGCAATTGTGGTTATCCCTTCTTTTGGAAATGCCTGAGGTAAATCACAGTCTTCCTTACAGTATGAATACACTCACACAGGATTGGACATATTTGATACACCCTAACCCCAATCAATTTCAACTGAATGCTATGATAATTGAGTCTTAATGCTCTTTAGGCACCTGTTTACTAAGGATGTGCAGCAGGTACTAAAAGGAACAGGAAAGCCTGCTACTAGAAAATCAGATATTAGCAAATGGAAAAGGTTTTCTAGTTGGTGCCAACAACATAACCAGCACCCAACCAAGGTCAGTGTTTCTCTTGTTTTACAGTATTTATGTGAGTTACTATCCTATGGCCTTTCTTACTCCTCCATCATGGTTCATATATCAGCCATTTGAGTATATCTGCCCATGGTCCTCCTCTTTCAATGTATACTCATGTCAAAATGTTTTTGAAAGGGGTTTTGCTTAAGAAATCTCCAAGAAAACTGATGTTCCTCCTTCTTATCATAATTTTGTGTTAGAGAAGATAACACTTGCTCATTTTGAACCAGCTAATCAATCTGACTTGAGATTCTTAACATGGAAAACCATTTTACTGGTTGCTTTGACATATGCAAGGAGATTATCTGAGTTGGAAGCTCTTATGGTGGATTACCCTACCTAATTTTTCACATAAATGGTTTCTTTGAGAACCAGTCCTTCTTTTGTACCTAAAGTGGTATTGAGGTTTACTTTAAGTCAAACTATTCATCCCTCTGTTTTTTTCAGAACCTAAAATGAGGTAGGAAGGATACTCAATAACTTGAATGTCCATAGGTACTATCAGATACTATCTTGACAGGACTATATCTTTCAGATCATCTCATCAGTTGTTCATTTCTTGTGAAGGTAAGAAGAAACAGTCTATGTCAAAACAGACTATTTCCACATGGTTGTCTCAGTCTACTACCTTTTGTTATACTCAACACAACAAAATTATTCCAGGCAGGGTCAAGGCCCACTGTATCAGGGACTAGGCTTCATCTATGGATTGTTGGAAAGGGTTGGATTCTAGAAGTGTTTTAGAAATGACAACTTGTCCTCTATACATGTGTTTACAAGGCATTACAAGCTTGATTCCTTTCAATAGGTCTAGATCAAACTTTGCAAGAACCATTCTCCAGGGGTTTCAGGACCCTACCCCTTCCACCTCCCAGTTGCAGAAAGCTATGGTAATCTATCCATATAGCTAAGGCTACTGCCAATATTATGAACATAGTACAGCTGAGTAGGTAAATTTACCATAACAGTACAGGTTTGAATGATCATTGCAGAAGGAGCTACTCATATTCTCTATCTCTGTTATTTTTTTGTGTTGTTTATGCCAGGGTATGGACACATGTTTTTGCTGTTCTTAGCATGATATTTTCAGGGCTCAGCCTCCCTCTCTCTAGTAGTATGAAATCTTTGAAAGGCTTGGTGCCAAAACCTGTCTTTTCAGTCAGCTCAGCTTGAACTGACTGATGGTTTGGAACTATGGAAGGTGCCCTGAAGCTTTGGAAGATGGCTGCATATTATATCCTTGGCATGATATAACTCATATAGCTAAGGCTACTGCAGCAGTGATCATTCAAACATCTACTGGTATGGTAAGTGTACTTACACAATTGTACTCTCTCAAGCAGTTCTTCTCTTAAGCAGCTTTTGAGTAACAACTCTATACTAAACTATCCCTTCATCTGTTGACTCTATTCCTCTCCAGTTCTAAAGGATTTCTCAAGCAGTTGTCTTCTTAAAGTAGTTAATGTATGTTGCTATATGTCAATGATGTATAGCATTTTATGTTAGCTGAACAGAGAGTTTATTGGCACCTGTATTGTATTAAAATGGGTGACAACTACAATGGTCTGTTTAAGCATTCTATTATTTCTGACAATTTCACTAAATGCATATTTCCTGTATTAAGATGAAAGCTATAATTGTCTAATTACAGATCCATTCCCCCCAGATCTTCCATCAAAAGTCAAACACCCACTCTCACATGCCTAGCCATTTAAGTCCCATTTCTGTACCTTGCCCCCAACCCCCCTCCATTTTGATAAAAAAAAAATAAATAAATAAAATAATGTTTTCTTCTTATAAACTGTAGCAAACTGCTTGCTACAAATGTAGTAAACAGTTGCTACAGTTTGTACCATGCATACCCACAATGAGTGTTAGGCAGTCATGTTTTACTTATAAAAAAATTCTTATAAACTGTAGCAAACATTTGCTACAGTTTATACTCTGCTTGCACAAAGTTCTATAGCACTCTGGTTTTAGTTTAAAAAATAATTGTATCAAACTGCTTGCTACAGTTTAGACCCATACATAGAGTTTTGCAGTGCTTGACTTTGACTACAAATGTAATACCACCTTTTAAAAACTGGTATTGCATTAGAGATTGAGGTCAGCTGATTACATCCCCCAATACTTTGGGCTTATGGCATTTGCTGTTGTGGTTAATCTTATAGATCATGTTTTGACTATGTGTTTTAATCTTAGTACTATATTAATTTGCTAGATTTTTATTTATAATTTTTTATTAATTTTTCACTCAGCTTTTATTCACTGTTTCAAATATTCATTTGACCTAACTGTTTTGCATATGCTTAAACTGTTTGCAAGAAGCAAACTTTATGACTAAATCATGTGAGCTATTTTTTATTTACTGATGAGGACGTTCTGGGTGTTACTTTTTGTGATGAACACATGATGATTGTGACAAAAGAGCTAATGTCTGTTGCAATGTATACCACATGTTGTTTTGGTTCTATGCTATAAATTCAGGGTATGTAAGATAATATTATGCCTTGTAAAGAAACTTCCGATTAATGCAAAGGAAAGTGGATCAGAAAGCTCAGATCTCATTACAGATTGATGTGTAAAACTTGTAGGATATTTTACAATCATTTTCCAAAAGCAAATTATCAACAGAATCATCACAGAAGCTTTTGCCCTTCTGCCTTTGATGAAAGCTTTCCTGATCTCAGTGCATGACTAAGGTCATGGGCATAAAGAAACAACTATAGATCCATTGTCATACTGATCATTATGGCTAAAATTCTGGAAATGGTACTAAAAATATTCTATAAATGGTGATTTATATCTAGCTCTTATGACATTCTTGCCCAGTACTGTACTCATCAAATCTTAGCAGAGATTCAGAAAAGGCTACTGGGGCAGTATTACACATTTAGCTGAATGATTTAGTACAAGATAAGATCAGTGATAAGGAAGTTATACCGCTTGTATCTAACTATAGCTAACATTTTCAATAGTATTAGCCAAAAATGCATCACAACACTTGCCACCCCATGACTGAATAGTAACACCCTCAACTTGAATGCTTGGTGCTGTTTAACCAAACATGTAAAGTTAAGTGACTATAGTCCTATTCCAGTGAATTTGTTACTGATGAATGAGAACCATATGTATCATTTTGACTCATTATTTTTTAACTCATATGTGAACTCCTTAACCTTATATCCAGCAATATTCAGACATACAAGCAGTCTAGCACCCTTATATTATAGCATTACAATACAGAAACAAGTTTGAAATTGCTCTTCTAAACCATATTAGACCCTGGGAAATGGGAGGTATAAACTTTCCTGATTTAGAATCCTACATTACAGCATCTATTCTTAAAACAGTTATAAATTGGATAGATCCAAAAAGTTATACTGCTTGGAAAACATTGCATACTGCTATTTTTCATGAAGAAAATAAATTAGCAAAAAATATACACCTGCTTGGACAGAACAATATACTCTGGCATATCATTTGTATCAACTTGCAAAATAATTCCACCAAACCTACTAATCTAAATTATATAAATTACATTTATAACACTTTTCAGAGCTTCATAAACAATAATATTGAAATTAAATTATGGTTTCAATTATTAACTCCTTTTATTACAAAAAACTTTGTTAATAACATTTCCATAAATACTCTTAACTCATGGAAAGGGAAATTTTTCTCATGTTGGTATCAATGTATAGAAAATCTGATAGTCATGAATGTCAATCAGATAATTAATACATTAAATCTATCAAGTAGTGACTGGTTAGCTCTTAATGGCCTGGTACCATATGTGCAAGATCTATGTAGTATAATATAAAACTCTATATTTAATTCCATACCTGAATTTATATTTTGTCTATATGAAGTATTATAAAGAGACTTTAATTGGACAAATCTAACTCCAAAGTTATATAAAATTATTATTAGTTACAAAACAAAATCTAACTAGAAATTCTGGAATTTTATCAATAAAGATTGTTCATTGTTGTTATCTAAGGAGTCAAAAATAAACATCCTATATTCTATTAAGTTAACTTCAAATGTACAAAGTTGGAGAATCTTTGCATGTAAATTCTTGCATGGAGCCTTTTACACCCCTAATAAAATAGCTAGATTTAAAAATACTAATGATGTAATATGTTGGAAATGTAATCTAAAATGTAATGCTGATTGGTCACGTATTATATATGACTGTACTCATATTAGAAAATTTTGGGAGGATACTGGTGAATTTTTACAAGCCATTTTTACTGATTCTTTCATTTTGTCAAAGTCATTAATTCTTCTGAATAAAACTAAAACAACTATTATGAAAAAAAAGAACTATATCTTCTTTATGGCTGACTCAATAAAATGCATCACTAGGAAATGGAACACCTCTATCATCCCAACAATTGATGATTTTCTCACTCTACTGAAAGAAGTAGCACTGTTGGAAATTAAAGTCAAGGAAATGAGGATCTTTTTGAAGAAATAGGCTAATAATCCTTGGGAGAAAGTTCTCTCCCTAATAGAGACACTTAAAATGGACACAATTTTATCTTCATAAGAAAAGAGGAAGCAAGAATGCAGGTTATAATTTGTTATTCCTTGTACAACAATCTTGATTATTTTTCTGTATATATATATATATATATATATATATACATATATATATATATATATATATATATATATATAATTGTATCCCTTTTGACTTTATCTGACTTGAGGTCATTAAATATTCTGTAAATAGTTCATTCAATTCACTCATATTTGATCTGTTATATTTACTAATTATTGTTTAAAAAAAAGATTTTTTGAATAAAATTATTTGAATAAAAAAAAAAAAGAAACAAGTCTGATAACACAGTTTAGAACACACTTCACAAGGAATCCTCTAATTTTGGTGCAAATATTTAAAGGCTTTTTTACCATTAAAAGAAAAACTAAAAACTAATCTTATTTCACATGAGCCGTTATTGCAACAACATTTTATGAGACTTCTCAATGTATTCCTATAGCGGGCCATTCTAGAATACATTTACAGCAATAAGTAATTTAGGGGTACTTTCTATAGGTCCATATTGCTAGATAAACACACTGAATACAATCCATAAATGAATTTACCCCTCAACCGGTTGCACCTCAATAAAAGACAGTTGCATCTGGAAGACTTCATTAACCCAATAAATAAGCATTTGTTTTCCCTGTATAGCAAAGACAGCAACTGCTTAAATCATGCAAGCCTTGTAAGGAAAAACATAACATATCTCTCTCTCTCTCTCTATATATATATATATATATATATATATATATATCCCTTAGGATTAAATCCCTCTGCATAGATGATGTGAGGGTTTCACACCACAATTCTCCAGATGTTTTTTATAATGCTGAGGTTACATTATGAGGTGAGGGTGACCAATCAGCAATATGTCAATCTATTTGTTCCCTTTGTCTGTAGTTTTGGGCCTAGTTTTATAGGTAACATACAAAATCCCAATCTGTTTGACAGATCATTGAGGAATACTTTCTCAGAAGAAAAAAATAATTAGTTGACAAGGACACAATAAATGAGGTCACAAACAATGAAGTAGATGCAAATCAAGGGCAATATTTCTTCTAGTTCTAGAAGCTAGCATATTTTTTGTATTTTGCTTTTTGATGTTGCATTGATATAGGACTTACTTCAGAAAATGCCTCTGAACTTGAAAATGCTTTCAATAAAAGTGACAGAACAGATCCATGCATGACCCATTGATGTGACCAGTAAAGGAAATTAAACTAGGTTTCTTTTTCATACAAACCACATTTCTTTATTTTCCACATATGTTTTATGGCCTTTTACCCACAATTTCATTTTCACAAAACTCCCTCCTAGTATGATAACATTTCTAGAATCCACACTACTCAGTTGTGCAACAGAAGAAACAACAAAGAATCACAGCCGGTATGGCAATTTCCTCTTCTCCAGCTATAATTGTGATATCTAAAACACTCCTGCCAAAGATATTATAACAACAATATCTGAATTAATGAGGAAATTACTACTGCATTATCTCAAAATTATCAAGTATTTTGTTGCAAAACTGACACCTAGTGGTAGCACATCAGTAAGTGCTGCCATGCAGTCAGTTACCTTGTCTAGTGTTAGTTCTCTTTTGTGTAAAATCCTAAAAAGTTTACACTTCATGTGCTGTAATACATTGAAACTCACTAACTTTAGAATTAAGCCTTCTTGCAGCATGTATGACAATACATAAAACATTGATGGCAGACTGTGTAGATAAGGTGATCGATTGTTTTGTTTACTTTCAAAAAAAAATCCTTAACTAGTTTTGTAATTGATTGCTTTGACAGTTTGGTTGCTATTTATCAATGGAGTATATCGATAACATTTGCATAGCTCCTACAAAAAATGGTCATGTATATGCCCATAAATCATTCCCCTTCACTTAGCATCTTGTTCTATTTACAGGCTAAATGTAGGCAGTACTTTTTATATTTTGCAGAAATAATGTCCATTGCTGGAAATACTAAGCACCTTTTCTTAGCTAACTGCATGATTTCCCTCAAAGTGATTTTTTTTGATACAGCTGGCCTTTTTTCCTGCAATAAACCACATCTCAGAAATAACAAGAATATCAATATTATCTGATACAGCATTTAATTTTTGCAAGTTTCTGATTTTAGAATGTAAACTTCTTGTATTACACGTTACCTGGTTATAAACTACTTTTATTAATTTAAATGAAATATTCCTTCTTTTACATACCTTAGTTTTCAACATGGCAAGAGCTGGTATAATTCCTCTACTAATTTGCTGTATTAAATTATGTGTGGAGATTCTTCAGTAGCTAATGCCCCTTAACCAATATTATAGATTTTAATGGTCTTGATTGTGGAGTATGCATAGTACTCCATCCTCTGTTTATACCACCATTATCATCTAAGACTACAAGTGATTTCCAGTGAGACTGTTGGTTCACTTCCTCACTATATTCTCTTTTTTTTTCTGGAGTTACTTGGATTTACTGGGTAACTTAACAGTATGGTATGCATTGCACTCTGCCCATTTGCTCCATCTTGGGCATCTGGTATCATCAGGGGCATGTTTATCATTGTGGCTGTTAATTCACTTCATCTAATTTCTCCATACCTCCATTTTGTGTACAAGCCTGCTTAAGTGGGATCATTACAGTTAAATTACTGCTTCCTTCAAAGGGTCAATGTCTTCCCCAAGACTAGCAGACTGTAAGTCATATACTCCCTTAGCTGTATTAATATAATATTTATCACTAAAATCTATTATATGCTGATGTACTTTTGTAGTAATATCTGTTAGAACAATCTCAGAACTTGTACCATGCTGGTCTGCCTTGGACGGTATACTTAATGAACAATTGTACAGTCAGATAAAATTAGATTGACAGCATTTGGAATGATATGTCAGGTAACACTAGCAAACTGCATAGTACAGAGGTTTAAATCTACCTCTACACTAATACCTTCTATACCATGAAAGTGCATTTTTACTCTTAATTCCATTCTACTTTATTAAATATAAATACCTACAAAACTGTGTCCTATGATGGAGACATTTTCGTTATTTATTTGTTTCTTTTTTATTTGTATTTGTTGACTGGGCTGTAGCACTGATCCTGTTGGATCACCATTTTAAATAATTACAGTTACACATAATTGTATCCTCAGTAGATAACACAGAATGGTTTGAACATAAAGTAACCACAATCTTAACTAAACTGATCACAAAATGGCATGCCTCTTGCTTATGTATATATATATATATATATATATATATATATATATATATATATATATATATATATATATATATATAAGTAAAATCTTCCAAATTAACACTTCATTGTCTATATTTCGTAATTCTGGAGACACAAGCAATGTTTTCTTACAGACACTATACTATAACAAATATTTCTGTCTAAAACTTTTATCTACTATTGATTTACAACCTTCAGTAATTTGCTGGTGGCCCGACAAAAAACGCACTTGCATTAAATACTACTAAAATTTCAAAGCAGCAGAATTCTTAATATCTGAATGCCCAGCCATTCTTTGATCATTTACTGTATATGCTTGACATTGACTTCAGTCTGAAGTTCACACTTTCAAGACACCCATCATAGGTACCGAAAGCTGTTGAAGACTGGGGGGGGGGGGGTGGAGGGTGAGAGAGGCACTTAGTTATATAAGAAGGGCAACTTTTAAAAACTATTTACTACCACAACATAGGTTCACTTAGAGGGCATTTTAAGCTTAGCCAATTTCCCTTTTGATGCTTGAATTGGCATTTTCTGATTGGTCTTACCTATCCCATGGCTGATAATTGTATGTTAGCCCTAGTGAGAATAACAGTGATCATACCACAAATAATTTGAGGGGACCCATGTAAGGGATGCAGCATTTAAGAACTGTCTCTATCTATTAGTGGCATGAGGAGCAATCATGGAGTACATGTTCTATTACCCATCCTTAGATCCAAGTTGCATGTGAATATGGAGAGGGATGAGCTTTGTTTTACTTGAATGGATAGTCTGTAACCCCCCTGCCACTCCAGTGTTGCCTTACTTGGCTATTTCTCCTCAGTTACCAAAACACTATTCAAACCTGTCAGTGTCCATATTGCCTTCTTATTTACTTCTACAATGATTACAGAAATTGAAATAAAATAGCACATACATTGAGCCATTTGTTAAACAAACAATACTGCCTCACAATGAAAACAGACAGCATACGCAGTAAACTTCTCTGCCCTTGAAACTCACATTCATTGAAAGGGCATGAAAACACACATTAATTTTGCATCTGGCCAGTTGGCCAGTGGAGGACTAAGCTTACCTCTGGGTTTGTTTCAAACCATAGGCTCCTTACACATTTTTAGGGCCATGCATGCATGCATGTGTTCTTTGATTCACCTTCCTGATTGTATTAAATTATATTCCTTTTAAAATACAGCACCACTTGTTAGAATGTGTTTTAAATTTGTCGTTTTGAGCAGTCTTCTAGTAAGCAACAAAACAAAATGTATGAACCAAAAATGACAAAACTACCAATTTCAGAAAATCGCAATCATAAAAGGCCATTCAAACTTCTGTCATTACAATCCACCATTATCAGCAATTATACAAAATCTCTGCAAAAGTAGTCATCTAAATCATTCCACATTAAAGGGATCTGTAACTAATGAAGTGGTTGCTGCTAGCAAACAACCTGATATTTCATTGTTTCATCTACAAATAAAGTGTCTGGTGCCCTTGAAGAAAAAAATTGCCTATGTTACATTAAATAAACGATAAGCTAGTAATACTGCAATAAGGAATGGATGGCAAGCTGATAACAGGTTCATAGTTACTAGGCAACTCCTCAAGAGGAGAACATTCACAGGACTGCAGCATCCACTCCCTTTAAAGTACAACACAGTACAGTATCAGTGATCCATCTTCATACTGTACGAGTAGAACCCACAGCCTTCTGCAGCAAAGGCAAGCATACTACCTGTTGTGTTACTAACAATGCAAGCAAATTTGGCATAAGCACTTCTAAACTTCTCTTCCCCTGAAGCTCTCAGCTCCTTGTAAAATCCTCACTCAACTCCTTGAACCACAAGTGGTGGTATGGGTAGAGAACTCAGGCTCTTGATCCTTGTACCTAAGGTATAGGGTTTCCGCCTGAGTAACACTCGCCACTGGGTATACCTAACTTGGGTACACACACACACACACACACACACACACACACACACACACACACACACACACACACACACACACACACACGGACTCCCCTCACCAGTAGCATAGATCAGAATCACAATCTGCCCAGCAGCAGCAGAGATCAGAAACATCTCCTTACCTGAAACACTCTTTCCCCTCAAGATCTGTATGGACAGCAGGTAATGGAAGTTTAAAATTTCACACTTGTGTTTGGTGTAAATCCACGACATATGCATGGGTCCTCCTTGCCACCATAGAGTTTTTGTTTTTTGCTGCCATGGGGGTTAGACAAGACAAGATGGTCTTGTAAAAGTAGGGGGTGCTCCCTCCACCTCGCTCAATAGTTCCAGTGCCCTTGTAACCCATAGATATTAACAAAGTATTGTCCCTGTCTCTGTCTATGGCAGCTATGTAATCTAAACTACACAACTTAAAATGCACAAAGACTAATGTTGAGATATAGACAGATTCTCTTAGCCCTTACTATGTGGCTAATGTGGGTTAATCAATTAGCATGATAGAGAGAATCTCTGATTCAGAAACATGGTAAAGCTGCATAAGGAAACACCTCATTGGTAACTTATTACCGTGTCCTTGAATCAAAAAATGAGCTATCAGTGTTGACCACACTAGTATTATATTTAATAGTCCATGCATTTCAACAGTATAGGCATCCAGACATGCATTCAAATACACAGAGGTACACAGAGAAGCACACACACACACACACACACACACACACACACACACACACACACACACACACACGTGCAAACACACATGCAAATACACAGTCACACACACACACACACACACACACACACACACACACACACACACACATGCACACACCCATGCACATACACAAAGACACACGCACATACATACACACACACATACATACACACACACACACACACACACACACACACACACACACACATCCATTCAGCTGCATTCATGCACCTACAGACAAGGATGTACAAACATACCGCCACAAAATGAACACTCATAGCAAAACTATATTTACCCACACCATGACTACCCCCATAGGACTGAATAGGTAAGTGTGTTCATTTTTGTTTTCCTCCTAGAGATAAATGTAATTTAGGAGATGAAACACATTAGAGACAGACCGCTTACTCACTATGCACTGCAGTACATGTTAGTGCAGATCTCAGAGTAAGTATATGCAAATGATGGTGATTGATTTGCATAAGAGGTGCATAGTAAAATGTATCCTTTATTAAATAATGTAAAAAGCACTGGATAAAACACTTTGCATGCTGGTATAGTGGTAATTACTTTAACACAGTTTTCCATAATTTCTTAAGCAACAGAGTCAAGGAAAGAGTGACAGAAACATTATTTCTCAATTCATATATATTGAGAAGTTAACTAAAAATATCCTTCCTCAATGATGTGTCTGTTCTTGATCAGTATATTTGTGTTTGCTAACATACCGCGGTTGCAAAACAATATTAACTTGAATGCTGATGCTACAAAGACAGATTCAATAACAATTACCCTTTGGTAAAAACTCTGTACCCATGAACTACCACATAAGCAGCAATCTACTTAATGCTGAATGTGTGATAACAGACCTTGGGACCCAGGTAGACAGTAGTCTCTCCTTTGATAGTCACATCTCCACAGTAGTCAGGAAGTCCTTCTGCGTTGCACACCTTATCATAAAAGGGTTCTCATCCAGGAAAAAAGAGGTCATTGTTCCCCTCTACTCGACACTCATTAGACCCATTATAGAGTACAACGCCCCTATTGGAATGTACCTCACAAGACATCTGCAGCAGCTGGAAAGGCCACAGAAGTACCTCACAAAGAGGATTACTGGCCTCAAACAAATGCCCTACACTTGACCACCTCAAAAAACTCCAGCTTTACTCCATAGCATATCACCTACTCCGAGGTGATCTCTGCCTAACATATAAAGATATGTCAAACCCAGAGCTGTTGGACATGCTAAACATAAAGAAATTCCAATCCCTCCGAGCTACATGCTCTAGGGACCTAAACCTTGTCACCACATTAAACAGGACATGCTGGAGGGATAGATTCCTCTCCCAGAGACTTCCCATAATCTGGAACAGGCTGCCCATCTATGTCAAGCAAAGTTCTTCATTAGCACTCTTCAAGAAAAATCTTGATGAGTGGATGGGAAATACGAAATACACCCCGAGAATCACTTCTGTGTCTCTGTTCGACAGTGGCACAGGAAAATAATTTTCATGGGTGGCGTAAGCCAGGGAACCTTGTTGGCTAGGCTTACGTAGGCCCTTGGGCCGATAGCCTAGTACCTACCTATGAACCTATGAACACATGGAGGTGTCTGTTTCTAATAAAATTTACTGCTCCTGGTTAGGTAGGTATAAAATGCCAGATAATATCTAATGGGAAAAAAATTGGCATTATGGATCATGCTAGGGGCATCAATGGAAAACTGTCTGGATTAATGCTTATTGGAAAAGCTAAGAAGAAGGGATCTTGGATTTATAACATAATCCATACCAAATCATGCAATGAAAGGGTCAATGAGAGTGCTGAAAGACAACAGGATAATGGGAGCACTTTTTTGATACAGTTTATTCCAACGATGCAAGAATGACCTCACCTGCTTCCACATGCAACACCCAGACCTATAAAGATAAATTAGACTTGAAAGAAGAAAGGAACTTAAGAGTTACCAAAATCACAAAGGATATGCAAGACTGAAGTATGAGAAAAGGATTTAGATGGCTGGACATGTATGTATTGGAAGATAAAGAAAAAAGCAGGGGAAATTTATCTGGGCATAGAGCATTATCAGACAGTGCAAGAAAAAGTATAGACTGTATAGGGTGGAACACAAAGGACAGAAGTGGAGTAGCTCAATTCTAATTTGAAGAAATAATACTTTATAAGGGTCTATATCACATAGTCAAAGTGTTGTAACTTCGAAAACTTGTTTTATGCAGGAGGGCAAGCCCCCTTGCAACCCCCACTACTTAAATATACCATCTCTGAGATCACACCACATTGAAGTAATTGGAAACCTCTGCTTATGGAGATTTCCATTCACACACTTGAACATTTACAAATTCGAACATATGGTCTCGACCATATGTCGTTCGAAATTGTAAATGTTCGACTACATGATAAAGACCCCTTTATAAGAAGGGGTGGTACCCATAATGCATTTCCTAAAAACGTTATTAGAATGCATGACATACATAACATCCTTAAATTAATCATTAGATATATGTCTTCCAAGGTGTTTGAGGATCTGTGGAATGTACAAATAAGGAATGGAGTGCATGAAATAATGAAACGTCTGCCAACTGACTAAATGCAAACTGGCGGGTTTGAAAGTCCATAAGTCGTCTGTCAGCATTTTTGTACATTTAGTCATTCGTTATTTTGGGCACTGGCATTTCAAGTTAGTAGATGCAGCTGAACTTTTCAATATATATGAGTTGAGAAATAAAGTTTCTCTCACTCTATCCTTGACTCTGTTGCTTATGAAATCGTGGAAAACTGTGTTATAGTAAGAAAGCAGGAAAGAATGAGTCAAGCTGAAGGATGATGTATTATCCTGAAATTAATTAATGCCCCAAGCATCAGGTGGTGCCAGGAGTGTTGAAACATGCTGTCTTATGACTCACCAAAACATTATGTCATGCACTTCTGAGGAAACAAAACCTGCTAGTCTGCGGGTGTTGAATACAGTACCAAGTAAAAGCATGGTATGTGTAGGCAACACAGGACAATGTAGCTAGCTGTTCTGAATGCCCCTTAAATGACCTACAAAATGTTGAAGCTCCTCTGCATATAACTGATATGGTAAAAATGAAATGTTAAACAAGATTACAGAAAATTTAGGATGATGGACTGTGGATGACATTACATTGGTCATGGTGAAGGTGGAAGTGACAAAAAAAGACTCTAAGATTTGCTAACAGCATGCAGAAAAATACTAATCCTTTCTGTCTCAATTACACAGTCTGAATTTTCTGTTTAGCATTTCATAGTATATATGCACTACAAAGGATAACACATACCTACAAATGCTCACTGTAATAAACAAAAGTGGCCACCCCTATATTAATACCAATGCATAGATTTGAGTACTGTATCATGACATCTGTTGTGTGGCTGGTTCTAAATGCTTGAGAGTGGAAGAACTATGGTTTGTTTTTAATTCAGGTCAGTTACTGATCTTCATGTTAAGAGGGATGACTTAAAGCTCAACATTTTTTACATTTAAACTTACTATTTAGTGTACCATGTATAAACATGTTTACAATGCAGGTTGGCAACTTTGGCCATTATGACTAATATATATTAAATGCCGCCCCTAGCATTAACTGATGGCTTTTAAACTTCCAAATAACTTCACTATACAATTCAAATGGCACTTTTTATTATAAATATTCTGTTCACATTCTTTAAATTTGATCTTTCAATAGCCACAGTGATGGAAGTATCACTGACATCCAGAGTTTAAAATCATAAAGGCAAGAGATGTGTTTATGTACATGACTGCACACCATTCAGCATGCTGGAAAAAGTATAGTGAAAGGACAAAATGGCTTATGGAGAAGTAAGGAAGTTTGCAAATTAAATGTTGAGGAATCCAGGTCTGCCTGGAACAAAAGCTGATCCTTGAGGGTATGAACAGAAGGATGGAAATCTTTCTATACATTTGAGACAAGAAGGAAAGGATTACATACTTAAGAGTATATATTATGGATGTTAGGAAAGTTACAGTTGAGAAAGGCTTGGCTGAAGTAGTAGCTGAGTTTTTCTTATCTGTATTCACAATGGAAAAAGAGGCAAGAGAACTATAATACAAGGAAAACAATGGGAGTGGGAAATGGATAAATGGTTTACAGAGAAGTACAATATGAGAAAGAAATGAATGCACTAGAAGGCCAAAGCTGAAGTTCCAGATGAGATACAATGCCTTGCATGTTCACTAGCATAATTTCTTACTAACTTATTTTAATTCTTTTGCAGTTCTAATTTATTTATTCTTTAAATGGATATGTAAATAGACAGTTTGTGGTAGTCAATCAACTAGCATATTTGTGAGGCTAGAACAAATTGGAGTAGTCTGACACTCTGAGAAAATGAACGCTCCTCATAGATAATGACAGGAGGGTAGAGTTTAACCATGGACCCTAACAGGTGTGAGGTAAAGGTCATATCTTTGATTCACCCTGCTCCTCATGATCTTTCTACATCTCTATTAAACAGAGGATTACCAGAAGATGAGAAGACATCTCAGTTGTCTCCTTTTACAAGAATAATAGCAGGACAGATTCAAACAATGATCGAACAGCTCACCTCATAACAGTGGTAGGGAAATTAATGGAGAAGTTCTGGATGGAATGACATCAGGCCTTTCTAAAGGATGACAAATTTAACAAAATTAATTAATTTAGCTTCACTGCTAAAACATACAACATGTCAAACCTTTTTACATTCTGTTATCTCTGTATCATAGAGTGACAGAGCTCTGGCTATGACACAGTTAGCCAGGGTTTGTTTGGGAGTCTGGGCACTGCAGGATCTGACATGGAAGGAGAGATGAATGATAAGGGAGGGAAGAATGGTAAATGGACAACCTGTGGGTGTGTCCAATGTTTCAGATTCTGGAGGACACCAGTTCTATACATGCACATCTACTAAGATGCATGGAGGGTGTAAATGAGTGGAACATATGGGTCTATATTAGATGGTCGAAGTTACAGAACTTCGAATATGATATGATCGACACCATATCATCGAAATCCAGTAACACTGAACACCTAATAAAAACATAAAAAAAAGTCAAAAAATAGACCTACTTGCTTTAAGAAGGGAGGCAGGCCCCCCTGCACCCCACATGTGGGGGCTGCACCACCCACACCCCCCGCTACTTAAATATTCCAACTCTGAGACTGCACTACATTGAAGTAAATGGAAATCTCCCTTTATGGAGATTTCCGTTTACCTTTTTGATAGTCTGTGGTTTCACTGTTTACGTGTCGACGATGTAAGATTCAACAGTGTGAACGTTCACGATTCTGGTATAGACATGAACATATCCCCATGTAGGTAGAATTTGCACACAGATAAATCCACTGCCATAGATTGAAACGACATTTCTCAGCACACAGGAGAGGTGAAATTAAGCATAAAAAAATCACAGGCAGATGCATTATGGCTGCTCTACATGCTCAGTCCATTTCCTGCCTTTGAGCCGGATGCATATCCACAAAGTGATTTGTCCACTTTTAAAATTGGACAGATCCAACAGAAGGGATACGTTTGGCATATGACCAGTGGTGATGCTATTTTAGTGAAGACATAGGGCATGTAGCATTCTGAAGATAATGGTAGTGAGACCAAAAAAACACAATGAATCTGTGTGACTGTTGCCAGTATGCATAGGTTCGTAGGTTCATGGGTTGGTACTAGGCTATCAGCTCTAGGGCCTATACAAGCCTAGCCATAACAATTCCCTGGCTATTTCTTCCCACAGTATTTACTTCCCCGGACCTCCATCATTGATGGTGTTCAAGTACTGGGGTGTACTGAAGTGGTAGTGAGGTATTTGGTATGGTGTCACTATTAAGACTACTTATTCATTTGAAGGGGCTTGGATTAACATAAAAGCAGACAAAAAAAAATGGTGGAAAAATGACTAGAGGTAAAACTAAGTTGGTGGTGATCAGAAAAAGAATATCAGGAGAAAGAAGATAGTAGTGAAGTGATTAAGGGTCCAGTGTTGATCAACACACCCTGTGACATATTCATGATATATATTTAAGTGGTAAATAATAGACTGAAACCACTTGCAAATGCTACAAAGATATGGGTCACAGTCCTGAGTGGTGAATAAAAATGGAAAATTAATCTAACAATCAAACATTGTTAGACTGAGAAGTGGTCATTAATTAATGTAGAAATCAGAGAATAAGAACATTTAAATTGCCCAGCTACTTTTAAATTCTGTCTTGTCTGTTTAAGCAGTATAAAAGTGCATCCCCTGAAAGCTGTTTTCCTGGGGTGCAATGACCTGACAAGTTCCCATGGCATGCCTATGTTTTACTAGATGTCATCTTGCCCATAATCCCTTATATATCTAGGGAAGTAGAATTTTATTTATTTTTAAATTTCTGTGCTGAAGCTATTTTATTTCTTCTTATTTGAGGTGGGAAGAAGTCTAGAAATTCAGTTCTGTACTTAGTATTGTTGATTCTTGAGAGATGGTAACTGGTGCATTGGGAAATTGTCTGACTCAGAGAACAAAATTTAAAATGGCTGCTATTGGCTTTTCTGCTAATCATTTAAATATTACAGACTTGCACACCCTGTGATCTATTTTGTTGGATTGCAATAGCATCTGCAGTATGAGATACTGAGCTGTGCCGGGGTGGGGTGGGGTGAGGGACAGATTCAGGGTAGTAGGAGAAGAAACTTTTTTAATCCTTCACTAGCTTACTCTTTTTAACATACTGAATAACATAGTATATGAAACAGAGCAGGAGAGTGAGGAGATTATATGACATTTATTTTATACCTAAAATGTTTAGGCCAATATTCATGAAAATGTTACAGCGCTCTTTTAGGGAACCTTTTGAATAAGGACAAGACTAGGCAGGTTTATTGTTTTTAGACATTTTGCTCCCTATTATTAATCATCAGGTGTCTCCAATTCTTCTCCTTGTGCACTAGTTCTACCACATTTAACTTATCGTCCTCTGGGCTATAAATGACCCACCTCTGGGGCCTGTGAAGAGATCCAGGTTCCCAGCATTAGCATCATATTGCCATTTGAGGTGTATTCAGTCTGGCATGCACCTACCAGCACACTGAGAATGCAACCTACAAGGCATTTCATTGCGGAACCACTCATTTCTTCTGCAAGGGGCTGACATCAGTAGAATGCTCTGCCCACCCTTAGGCAGCACCTCACATTTTATTCTCCCAGTTTTTACCAGATCATTTTACCTCCATGTTCTGCTAGGACAGGAAAACCCATCCCTCCCTGTCTGTGCCATAATGGGGCCAAACCAATATTTAAACCCAAGTCACCGGAGTCATAATCAGGGCTTTATCCCTCTATGTCACCAATGTAAGCTAACCAGGTTTGAATGTCCAGGTGTTCATAGAGACTGTGAGTTGTGCCATTTGTCATGATTACAAAAGAACAACCCTGGTTATGTGGTATAAAAATCTTTTGATTCTCATGACTATAACTAAAATTCCAATTTAAAGATGTGATCGTATGGCAGCCATTTGTTAGGTGCAACAATGGGTAACAATATATTTCAGTAGTGTTGAACTATTCTACTAGGTTTCCGAAAGCTATTCACCTCAGTAAGGCAATTCCAAAGCAACTGTAAGATAGCAGGTACTGTTATTGTCCTATTTAAGAATAATGAAAGCAAACTTAAAGGACTGGGTTACATCCTTTATGTCCAAGATCATAAGACACATCCACAAAGTTTTCAATTCAGACAGCTGACGGTCTTTGTTTGTCACCCCAGATGGTTTGATGGAATTATTTGATAGGACCCTAAAATCTATGTTAAGAAAGGTCATTGAGAAAGACATCAAAACTGGGACAATTTTTTTTCAGTATTTAACCTTTTCTATCCAATCCATAGTCCAAGCCTCTGCAAGATGTAGTCCCTGCAAATTATTAATTTGTAGGCACCCAAAAAGGATATTGGATATAGTAAAAGGTGTGGAATTTGGAAAGAGGAGAACACGCCATTTTATACTGTTACTGAGAATTACAATAATATACAGGAGAGAATCAAACTGAAGAAAACATTTTGTGACAGAGCAAATGGAGAGTGATTTAATCAATGACTACATGACATAAGCGGCCAGAACAGGAAGGTTTAGATGGCAGACTATGTTTTAGTCTGATCCATCTAACCGAGAACAGTTCCTACCCAAATAACAAGGTCCTTATGAAATAAATGAATAAGTAAATGAGGTAAACTATAAGCTAAGATAGGCAGGGAAGGTGAGCTTTGAATAAGTGCATCTTACAAATGTATTAAAGCCCTAGAAAGATACATAAGTCAATGTGGTACTTGCAGTATCAGAATCTTCTGACTGCGAATAAGAACAGAAGTTGCTACCCACATGCACAGTGGTACTGTACATCTCCCTTTCAAAGTCTAAGAAACAAGAAATCCAGACTTTCTCGAGAGAAAAACACTTTTTCTGAGTTACTTGGACTAAGAACTCTTTGAAACAATACACAGAAGCAGTTTCTGGAAAAACAGTTACTATAATATCCTACAGAATACTTGAGATTTAGAAACAAATAACCTCCATGGAGTTAAGAAATATTATAACTAGGAGTAATCAAAGAGTCTGTTAGTGTATGGAACACTCTTGTTGAACTAGTTGCAAAACCAGAGAAAATCACTTGATTCTGTGCAACGTTAGAAAACTCAACAGCATCTACATGTTTGACAGCTACACAAGGTTTAGGATAGATGAGCTGGTGGACCCGTGAGGGAAGGATATATTTCATACTCTGGATTTGATGAAGGAATATAGGCAGATTCTCTTAAACAATGAAATTTAAGGAAGAGAAACATTTTTCATTTGTGGGTGGTCTCTTCCTATGTAAAGTATGACCCTTTGGTTTCTATGGCCCTCAGACACCTTGCAGATGTTGATGGACCAGGTGGTGAAACCTCCCCATGCAGTTTACACCAGTTACATGTCATTCCCACCCCCCACGACTTCACCAGCAGAGGGAATGCAATGTCATGCTCTGTCAACTGGCCTTGGTACTTCAGTCATTCTGTTTCCATACTCAGCATCACCCTTGTGTTTAACACCACAATATAGATGGTGTGTCTAGGCCTCACAGACCTACAGACAGGCTTAAAGCTTCAAGCTACAGAGTCTTCTCCAACACATCATGGGGTTCCACCAGGAAATGCCTAACAGCTGGAGGGTAGATACAGGTAGAGACAGGAAGCAAACCGGTACTGAGAATAAATTAGTTACAGTATCTGCTAGAGGGAGGAGATGAAAGTTTAATTTGGGGGGGGGGGCACATCAAAGCAGAAATTTAAGGACAGTCCTCTTTAAAACAAAATACATTGAATCCAGGTAATAAGTGACAGCTATTATATAGCAACTTTTTAATACTGCTGGAACTGCAGAATGGCAAAAGTTGTACAATCCTTCTCTTGAGAGACTTTGTTTTTTTATAGCTAAATTGCGGGAAGAGGAGACCCAGGACTGCCTGGCCAGACAAAGATCATGGAGAAGGATTTTATCTGCTGTGACTTTCATACACCAGCTAGAATGGCATCAGCCAAAGACTCTTTACTGAACCAGTGTATGCTCTGGTTAAAGAGTCTCCTGGCTGTGTGTGATCTGTTAAAGATTTTTTATTTACTTTAATACTGGTTAACTATAAAGCTCATTCAAGAATGGCCATCCTAAAACCTGTTGTACCTTGACTAATCATTGTTGCCAATGCAGTCAGCTAACTGAATTGTTTCTATTACTGATGTCAAAATTAATAAGTCATTATTTAGTTTTTGCCTTTTACTAAATTTTCATGTTTTGCACAGCTAGCCAAATATCTAATGTTCTACTAAGTAAAACCACTTTTTTTGAAAATACAGTTGTCTGCTGTTGGAGTATCACAGCATGCATGCTTATGCCTGTGCATGTGCGTGTTTGTGTGCATGTGTGCATATGTATGTCTTTGCACATACATCTTGGTGTTGTTTTGAGGGAAATTATTCTTCCTTAGTATCAGAAGCAAAAAGCTATTTCAGTAAAGCTGCAATATATGTGTGTGTGTGTGTGTGTGTGTGTGTGTGTGTGTGTGTGTGTGTGTGTGTGTGTGTGTGTGTGTGTGTGTGTGCGTGTGTGCGTGTGTGTGTGTGCGTGTGTTTGTGTGTGTGTGTGTGCATGTGTGCGTGTGTGTGTGTGCGCGCGCGTGTGTGTGTGTGTGTGTGTGTGTGTGTGTCTGTACATATATGTATATATATATATATATATATATATATATATATATATATATATATATATATATATATGTATATATTACTTTATGCCCAGGGGGAAAAGCTCCAGAAAGCAGAGTACAAATACATTAGGAACAACAGAAACATTTAGACGTAAGTATAATATGCAGTTTTCAGTAGAGTTAGAAACTTAGATAAAACATAGTAGACAACATCAAAATCATGCAGCTTCAGTTTCAGACAATAATACACACAGTTATGGGCTAAGTCCCATCAAGAATTCATACACTTATTAGAGTATATGCTTGAAATGCTTAGGTAGAGTTTGCAGGAACAGCGGGTGGTGATTAGTTCAGGTTTAAGCAGGGACATTGCCAATGCTGTTGGAAGTGTAGTTTAAGGCTTTTTTTGAACTGGGTAAAGGAGAATTTGTGAGTAAGTTCGGCAGGTAGCATATTCCAAGTTTTGCATACTGAGTTGGTGAATAGAGAGCCTCCAGCAATTAGCTTAGGTTGTACAGCTGCACGAAGTGCTCATTCAGGTTTGAAAGGGATAGGGGTGTATCAGGTCTGATGTATTTAGGGGGGTTTGTACCAGTGGCAGTTTTGATCTAGCCGAACATTTAGTGGGACCTTTTCACGTGTTTGCTGTTTTAAAGTACTGAATAACATAGTATGTGAAACAGAGGAGGAGAGTGAGGAGATTATATGACATTTATTGACACCTAAAATGTTTAGGCCAATATTCATGAAAATGTTCAAGTGCTCTTTTATGGAACCTTTTGAATAAGGACAAAACTAAACAGGTTTATTGTTTTGAGACATTTGGCTCCCTACTTATAATCATCAGGTGTATCCAATTCTTCTCCTTGTCAACTAGTTCTACCACATTTAACTTATCCTCTGGGCTATACATGACCCACCCCTGGGACTTGCGAAGAGATTCAGGTTCCCAGCATTAGCATCGTACTGCCGTTGGAAGTGCATTCAGTCTGGCATGCACCTACCAGCACAGTGAGAGTGCAACCTACAAGGCATTTCCTTGCGGAACCACTCTTTTCTTCTGCAAGGGGCTGACATCAGTAGAATGCTCTGCCCACCCTTAGGCAGCACCTCACATTTTTTTCTCCCAGTTTTTACCAGAAGATTTTATCTCCATGTTCTCCTAGGACAGGCAAACCCATTCCTCCCTGTGGAAATGCATGTGACTGTTTCTAGTGTGAACATACAAGCGGAAGTACATAGTGATGTACTTACCAATGGGCAACATTCTGAATTAGCCTTTCGTAATACTCCTAACAACAGGACTAATGGCAGTATAGTTAATAATGATTCTGGCATGCTTGAAGTCCTTACATCGCTAATGGAAAATGACAATGCAGCGAATGCAGACACTTCTTCGGCTGGAAGCACTCAGCCTTCAAGTGAAATAGTTTCGAGCGTGATTCCAAAGAAGGGATCTGTCCATGCACCTTTGCTACAGCAACTCCCTTTTCTATTAACACAGAAAAATGTCAGGAGATCCAGGTCAGATAGCAGAGAGATAAGAAAGAGAAATGTAACCTAGGAACTCTAGTGTGCTCAGATGAATCGACTTTGTTGGTAATTAGCATATCTGATTATGAGTTAACAGCTACCCAAATGAGTGTTCTGCAAAGAGGCTTGAGCTTTATACCCTCAATACGTTCTGACCTGAGTGAGTTAGTGACAGACTTAAGGTGCTTTGGCAGGAACGTTATGTGGAAGTGTCTTTTTGATAATGAAAACACTGGTACAAACTACACATTGTCTGTGTTGAAAAAAACAAGTTCCTTTGTTCCCAGTAATCATCCCACTGTTGAGATGTTCTTACGGTTGTGTGAGGATGAGGTGGCTGAACAGAGGTAAAGAGGAAAAAGTAAACACTATTACAACCTAACACAGGATCAGTTTCAGGCACTAAAAGAATTGCAAATAATGAAAGAAATTATTTTCAGGCCAGCTGACAAAGGAGGAGCTTTAATAGTGATGAATTCAATACAGTATGCCCAGAAAATGCAGGATATGTTAAGCCATAGTGATACATACCATAAAATTGAGAAGTATCAAGTAGACAGATTGATCTCCTCAGTAAAGAATGTCTTGTATGACAAAATTTTGACTAGATCAATTGATAAAAATCTGTATGACTTTCTTGAAATGGCACATCCAACTATACCTGTTATTAAAGGACTGCCCGAGTTTCATAAGAACAGTGTTGACCCCCCCCCCCCCCCAAGACAGATAGTTTCGGGGAAAGGCTGGGTCACTGAGCCCCTTTCAATTTATGTGGAAACTGAACTCAAGAAGTTGTTGCCTTTCACACAGACTGTATTGAGGGACACTGGCCAGTTGATGGAGATGATGATGATGGATGATGGACGTAATTTATTCACTTGCATACCCAACGATCTAGGAATAGAAGCAGTAAGGGGCTTTGACTCTCATTTTAAAGTAAGCATGGATGTGAATCTAGTCTGCAGCTTCCTGGAATTGGTCCTGGAGAGCAATGTGTTCCTCTATGGTGAGAGCTACTATTGGCAGAAATGAGGGGTAGCCTAGGGCACCCCCTGTGCAAACAGCTATACCAATATAGTCCTAGCTGAATGGGAAAGGCAATGGGAAATGGATACGAAAAATGAATGGAAGGAATGCATCATCTTTTACAATAGGTTTGTGGATGATGTTATATTCCTATGGAAGGTCAGTATGCAATGCCTAAATGATTTTGTCAATTATTTAACAAGTACGACTAGCTTTTTAAGGTTTGAAGTGAAAATATCAGCAAGTGAGATTGAGTTCTTAGACGTGAGAATCTCAATGAATAATAGCAAAGGAATTGGCACCACTATATTCAGGAAACCACAATGGAGGAACCATATGCTATACTACAATAGCATGCACCCAATACATGTTTTATTGTTGAAAATCAAGTGACCAGGATATCCAAGCTCTGTACTGACGATGATGATTTTCTGCAGGAACAAGACAAACTTTAACAGAATTTTGCCTCAAGAGGCTATAATAAAAAACAGTTGGATACGAGTAAAGGCAAAGCAATGTCCATTCGACATAACAAAGGGCAACTATACTTCTCAAAGCAGATGCAGAGTGATGTGAAGAAAGGTGGGAACAGCAACAGTCTCAGATGCATGATGACCTACAGCACTGACTCCTTTGATGTCCGTGAAACCATCAAGAAATTTTGGCCAGTCCTAACTGCTAACAGCAAGATTAGGAGAATTTACCTAAGTTTGGTTTTAAAAACAAGAAGAACTTAAAGGATTTATTGTGCAACTATGATGGAATACCTAGAAGCAGAGTGCAGAAGGAAGAAATAGGTTAGGAACTTGGAAATGTGGCTTTTGCAAAGCTTGCAGCCACATTAAATGTTCCAACAGTTTTGTTCACCCGGTAACCAACAAATGTTATAAGTTAACAAGCAGAGTACAGAAGGAAGACATAGGTTAGGAGCTTGGAAATGTGGCTTCTGCAAAGATTGCAGCCACATTAAATGTTCCAACAGTTTTGTTAACCCAGTAACCAACAAATGTTATAAGTTAACAAGCAGAATACAGAAGGAAGACATAGGTTAGGAGCTTGGACATGTGGCTTCTGCAAAGCTTGCAGTCACATTAAATGTTACAACAGTTTTGTTCACCCGGTAACCAAGAAATGCTATAAGTTCTCTGGTTTTACCAACTGTAACAGTAAGAATGCTATATACGTTGGCACATGCAAACTGTGCCAAGCTTATTACATAGGAAAGACCAATAGAAAACTCAAAGAACGGATACTTCACCACCTGTTAGACATCAAGAATAAAGTGGTAACTAATGCCTTGTATGGACATGTGGCTGAAAATCCAAGGCATTCATTTAGTTTTAATGTTATTTCAAATGTGACTGCTAACCTTCGTGGAGGAGACATTGTCAACAAAACTGAAAAGGAAGAAATCAGATGGATCATGAACCGTAGAGCTAATCTGTTTCCAGGGCTTAACAGAGTAGTTCCTATTAAGCCCATTTTGAAAGACAGAAGCCTGATTAAGAAATGAAATGGAGGCTTAAGGAAGTCCTGTATTTGATTGCTGTATGTGATTGGCAGAGCAATTAAGGATCTCTATTTTAACAGTAGTAAGTCAGGTCTACACACTAGGATCTGAAGAAGGTTTTTTAACTGAAAGCGCTTATCTTGTTTGACCTGCAATCTGAACAGCATAATTTGTGCTTTTTATTTCTTCATTTTATTAAAGCTTGTATCCTAACAGACGTTTTCAGTGTACTTCTCATTGTGGTGGAAGCCTTTTTTTCATTTTACTATTTTTGCTTATTAAGGCTTCCTTTGAGGTGGTTTTTGGTTTGGTTGTTTGTGTTCTCCTAGGACAGGCAAACCCATCCCTCCCTGTCTATGCCATAATGTGCCCAAACCAATATTTAAACTCAAGTAATCTGCGTCATAATCAGAGTTTTATCCCTCTATGTCAACAATGCAGGCTAACCAGGTTTCAATGCCCAGGTATTCATAGAGACTGTGAGTTGCACCATTTGTCATGAATGCAAAAGAAGATTCTGTGGTCTAGAAATATTTTGATTCTCATGACTATAACTAAAATTCCAATTTAAAGATGTGATCGGTATGGGCAGCCATTAGTTAGGTACAGCAATGGGTAACAATATATTTCAGTAGTGCTGAACTATTCTACTAGGTTTCTGAAAGCTATTCACCTCATTAAGGCAATTCCAAAGCAACTGTAAGATAGCAGGTACTGTTATTGTCCTATTTAAGAATAATGAAAGCAAACTTAAAGGACTGGGTTGCATCCATTATGTCCAAGATCATAAGACACATCTACAAAGTTTTCAATTCAGACAGCTGAGGGTCTTTGTTTGTCACCCCAGATGGTTTGATGGAATTATTTGATAGGACCCTAAAATCTATGTTAAGAAAAGTCATTGAGAAAGACATCAAAACTGGGACAATTTTTTTTCAGTATTTAACCTTTTCTATCCAATCCATAGCCCATGTCTCTGTAAGATTTAGTTCCTGCAAATTATTATTTTGTAGGCACCCAAAAAGGATATTGGATATAGTAAAATATGTGGAATTTGGAAAGAGGAGAACACGCCATTTTACACTGTTACTGAGAATTACAATAATATACAGGAGAGAATCAAACTGAAGAAAACATTTTGTGACAGAGCAAATGGAGAGTGATTTAATCAATGACTACATGACATAAGTGCCCAGAACAGGAAGGTTTAGATGGCAGACTATGTTTTAGTCTGATCCATCTAACCGAGAACAGTTCCTACCCAAATAGCAAAGTCGTTATGAAATAAATGAATAAGTAAATGAGGTAAACTATAAGCTAAGATAGGCAGGGAAGGTGAGCTTTGAATAAGTGCATCTTACAAATGTATTAAAGCCCTAGAAAGATACATAAGTCAATGTGGTACTTGCAGTATCAGAATCTTCTGACTGCGAATAAGAACAGAAGTTGCTACCCACATGCACAGTGGTGCTGTACAACTCCCTTTCAAAGTCTAAGAAATAAAAAAATCCAGACTTTCCCGAAAGGACCATTTTTTTCTGAGTTACTTGGACTAACAACTCTTTGAAACAATACACAGAAGCAGTTCCTGGATAAACAGTTACTGTAAGATCCTACAGAATGCTTGAGATTTAGATACAAATAACCTCCATGGAGTTAAAAAATATTAAAACTGGGAGTAATCAAATAGTCTGTTAGTGTGTGGAACACTCCTGTTGAACTAGTTTCAAAACCAGAGAAAATCACTTGATTCTGTGCAACGTTAGAAAACTCAACAGCATCTACATGTTTGACAGCTACACAAGGTTTAGGATAGATGAGCTGGTGGACCCGTGAGGGAAGGATATATTTCATACTCTGGATTTGATGAAGGAATATAGGCAGATTCTCTTAAACAATGAAATTTAAGGAAGAGAAACATTTTTCATCTGAGGTGGTCTCTTCCTATATAAAGTATGACCCTTTGGTTTCTATAGCCCTCAGACACCTTCCAGATGTTGATGGACCAGGTGGTGAAACCTCCCCAGCTCTGTACTGTGGCTTATATGGATGATGTCATCATTCACTAAGAGGAGTGTGGCTCATGCATTCCTTAACTCTAAACTTTATTGGACTTAGCAAAGCAGGCTGGCTTACTGTTAATGCTCTGAAATGTAACACTGGAATGGCTGAGGTATGATACTTTGGAGACATAACTGTCAGGGTGCTATTTAAGCCCCAGAAGGAACATAAAAGACTGTGAGTAAATGGTCTGTTTTACAAACAATCAAAAAAGCATATGAGTTTTGTTGGGTCTCGTGAGATAGAACAGGAAATTCACTCCCAGTTTGCTTCCATAGGCTTTTCCCTCATGAGCCTGATAAAGGAAAATATTCCACATTGGAATAAGTTAAATGACAGAAGCAGATGGCACTTTATGAAGGCTCAAATCAATTCTGGTGTTCCCTAACATTTCCAAACCATTCAAAGTGTTTACAGATGCTGTAGAATTTAGGCCAGCTTGGGTGTGGGGCAGAGCTTAACCAAAAGCTATGGGATGAGGAGCATCAAGTCTGCTGCCAAAGCAGAAAATTAATTAGAATTAAACAGATAAGCTACAATGAGAGGGAGTGCCTAGGCATCAATTGGGTATCAGGATTTCTATGTTACTTGCTGTTATGCATGCAGTTTACACCAGTTACATGTCATTCCCACCCCCCATGACTTCACCAGCAGAAGGAATGCAATGTCATGCTCTGTCAACTGGCCTTAGTACTTCAGTCATTCTGATTCCATACTCAGCATCACCCTCGAGTTTAATACCACAATATGGATGGTATGTCTAGGGCTCACAGACCTACAGACAGTCTTGAACCTTCAAGCTATGGAGTCTTATCCAACACATCATGGGGTTCCACCAGGAAATGCCTTACAGATGTAGAGCAGATACAGGTAGAGACAGGAGGAGATGACTGTTAATTTGGGGGGGGGGGGGCATCAAAGCAGAAATTTAAGGACATTCGTCTTTAAAACAAAATACATTGAGCCCAGGTAATAAGTGACAGCTGTTATATAGCAACTTTTTAATACTGTGGGAACTGCAGAATGGCAGAAGTCGTACAATCCTTCTCTTGAGACACTTTGTTTTTTTCCAGCTAAAGTTCAGGAAGAGGAGACCCAGGATTCCCTGGAAAGACAAAAATCATGGAGAAGGATTTTATTTGCTGTGACTTTCATACACCAGCTAGAATGGCATCAGCCAAAGACTCTTTACTGAACCAGTGTATGTTCTGGTGAAAGGGTCTCCTGGCTGTGTGTGATCCTGTTAAAGATTTTTTATTTACTTTAATACTGTTTAATTATAAAGCTCATTCAAGAATGGTCATCCTAAAACCTGTTGCACCTTGACTAATCATTGTTGCCAATGCAGTCAGCTAACTGAATTGTTTCTATTACTGATGTCAAAATTAATAAGTCATTATTTAGTTTTTAATCTTTACTAAATCTTCATGTTTTGCACAGCAAGCCAAATATCTTACTTTCTACTAAGTAAAACCACGTTTTCTGAAAATATAATTATCTGCTGCTGAAGTATCACAGTATGCATGCTTATGCATGTGCATGTGCATGTCTGTGTGTATTTGTGCATATGTATGTCATTGCACATACATCTGTGTGCTGTTTTGAGGGGAATTATTCTTCCTTAGTATCAGAAGCAAAAAGCTATTTCAGTAAAGCTGCAATATGTGTGTGTGTGTGTGTGTGTGTGTGTGTGTGTTTATATATATATATATATATATATATATATATATATATATATATATATATATCAGGTTTCCTTTTTCAGCTAGCAGCACAGTGGTGCAGTGGATAGCACAATCACCTCCCAATAAAGGATCTCCTGGTTTGATTTTCAGGTGGGGTGTCATGATCATAGTCAGTGTGTCATCTCTTGGTTTATGTGCTTTTCCTCTGCATACACCAGTTTCCTCCTACATTCAAAGACATCTAGTAGGAAGAATGAACACACTGAATTGGCCATAGGTGAGAGTGTGCATGTGAGTGTGTGGTGTGGAAGAATAACCATGGCATGGCTAGCCACCTGGTGGCATAAAATTTAGCTTTATATGACCATCACTGTTTCACCCTGACCTCATGTGCAAAAATGGTAAAAAAATGCTTGTGGATGGAAGGATTTCTTTTTTCAGCTGTCATTGCATCTTGCATAAAAAAGCCTCACTAGTCGCTTAGTTAATCAAATAATTTAGCTTAGTAGAATTCTGGAAATCAGCACTTTGTGCTTTATTTTGCAGCCAAGATCAAACCCTCTCTGCTTTTTGGTAAATAATCTGTGGTTCAGTACTACTGTCCGTATTTACTTTATTTCACATCTTGTAAATTGTACCATTCCTTCTACCTCTGTGCTACCTAATTCTCCAGCTCACTCCACATTTATTACCACTTCCTCTTTTCCTCCATTTCCTTCTCTTCAGACACTTTTCCTTGCTAATACTACCTCATCAGTTTAATTCCTGACAATTTCAATGTTATCTGTTTCCTTTATCTCATTTCGGTCCTCCTTTTCCCCATTTTTGGTATAATTTCCTTAGACAGATAGTCCCTGTAATACATTGCAATATAACTGGTTTATTATTATTGTAACCTTAAATATACTGTATCACTATCTTATAAACTAATTTATAGTCTCCCTGCACTTTTTGATTTTATTTTTTAAGTTTTAGCTATAATTTCCTGATTGTCCAGATGACAATGTAAAGTACAAGAACAGTATATTTTCTTACTTTGGCCAGGTGTTTGTATCACTGCAATTTTTTTTGTCTAGATCTCTCAAATAAATTGGTCAGGAAAATAAGTAAAAAAATTAACATAAACATACATACATACATAACACACACACAAAACATATATGCATAGAAACATGGTTCTAACATTTATGTGAGTAATATATCTTGTTTTTGGAAAACGTTTCACTTTCTGGGGCAGATGCATGTAAGAGAGAGAGAGAGAGAGACAGACAGACAGGAATATGCATTTTCCTTTCTTATCCTGTTGAAAAAATGCAAGCTGTAATTCCAGATTTACAAGAAGGGTAATGGTTGCTAAAAGAATCAGGTGAAACCTGATTTCTCCATGAAAAAAGTTACTTCCCCTTATGGTGTCTGGGTGGACCCTTTCCAGAGCCCAGCCTTAGGTAAAGATATTATTACTTTAAAAGATCTGTACAGCAGTCTAACTCTAGAAGTACTTCTCAATAACCGAGCAGCTCGGCAGCAGAACAACATCAGCTGTGTCTGACAAGAGAAACAGTGCACAAACAATGGCTGCCTGCATTTTCTGTGTGGTTTTCATTTTACTGACAGGACATACCAAATTTACAGCTGCTCAGTCATCTACTACTGCTGGTATGCAAATCTATAGACTTATCTTTCTTTAACCAATTGTTCATTGTTCTACTTCTGTTTTTGTTCAGGTCTTCTTGTCTTAATGTAGATGTTTTATGGACTATAACAAATTTATTACTTTTCATGTTAACTTTGCTTTATGTTCGTACACAATAATGAATGTTATTAGTTATCAAAAATTGCAATTACTGAATTTAAATTATGGCATATAGGTTGCATGAAAATATGAACTCAGTAGTGTTATGTTTCTGATATGAATATATCAGCTTCTTAATCTTTAAACTGCAAATTTATTTAAACGTTCAACAACTCTCTAGGTAATTTAGCTAGATGTTTGTTTTTGTTAATGTTTAAATATTCAAGGGGAAGGTATACTTATTTTATATGTTTATAGTATTCAAAATCAATGACAAATTCATAGAACTCCTGTTTCATACACCACACACTGCTTCCCAAGAAATTATGCAACTTCAGAAGATGTCAGTATTTATTGATGGTGTAGTAAATAAACAAGGACAAAATATTTAAATTATAGCACTGTCTGTCAAATAGTTAATTAAATGAGCATACACAACGCATATTTTAGAAGGACTGAATCTTTTAAGTGAACAAAAAGGTATATGATTCTACAAATATTCATAGTATAGTAGTATGAACTGAATGTATTACAAAAATATATGCATTGTAGAAGATATGGTAGTACAGAATGTATAGAGTTATGCTTGGAAGAATTGCACAGATTGAGAATTAGAGGAATGATGAAAATATAGAGAGAAAAAAGAGAGAGGTAAGAAAAAGAAGTCATAAAGAAAATTAAAAGGAAAGAAAAAAGTACTGGGCTGGATTCCAACAGAGTTGATCTCATTGTATGTCTGCCCTGGTGCCAACAGGTTTACTCAGAGTGGAAGTGAGTTACTTAGGTGTAATGCCAATCTATAAACCATGGGCCATATTCCAAAAGACCTGCTCTTAGTGTATGTGGTATCTTAAACTGACAGCAGGTATTTTGGAATCCGGCCCAGTATATAGTGTTTATCCCACTGTCAAAGTCAGGCATCCTCAAACAACACAAAAGAGTTTGGTTACCAGTGAAGTTCTGGAAAGTATTTTAAGTCTTGTCATACAAAAACAAAATACAAATGATGCACATTTTAAAATATGCGATCAACCCCTTAAAACACACACATGCACGTCATACTATATGTACACACATCAGACCACACACACACACACACACACACACACACACACACACACACACACACACACACACACACACACACACACACACACACACACACACACGCACACGCACACACACACGCACACACGCACACACACAAATAAAGAGATCGCTTAGTGCATATTATTTTACTATTGAATTACAGTTCTGATATGCATCTTTATTAATTATTACTCATCTGTTCATAGCCTGACTCCACACAAAAGTAAACCATATGGCTGCTGTAAATACACAATATTTATACACGCAGCAATATAATGACATGGCTTTCCAAACAGAGGATGGCATTAGCATTTCAGAGATGCTGGTTTAAAAAAAGAGGGCAATATTTTCAGTAATTTTGTGTTTACACAGAAAGAAAAACAGGACATTAACATGACAAACAGATGTCAGAAAAGAACAGGTAAACTATCAGTGTATAGATCTTTTTTGGATTAAGTTAAGCTTGCAGTATTTATTCATGTGAATTACTCAGATTTTATCTTTGTGGTAGAATTCTTTACTTGTAAAAATAGTGTTAAATCAGATTATTTCACTGTCATGTTTAAATTTTCAGTTTAGTTGCTATTTGATATGAAGCTTGAAATAAGAAATAATTGGTATTTTTATAGTTAATGAGTAAAGAATTTCATAATTTTACTATGTGAAAGCTGTAACACGTAATAATGATTACAGCCTTTAGGCACTTCTTACATAAGTGTACTATTAGTAATGAAAATCGTGCTTGGTCACTTTGCTTGTTTGATGTTTTTCTAGTGAGGTTATTTTTGCTAGTACACAGTTTAGTATAGTATAGATGTATATAGCTTTATGAAAAGGAGCAAGCTAAACACAATTCTTAAGGACTGTGTCCATTTTAGCAGATTTGTTTTAGTTTTCTAGTTATTTTCCATTTAACCTTCAGCAAATTGGTGAGTGGCATGTATATCAGTAATGTTTTATTTATTTATTTATTTTATATTTGTTAACCGTGTAGACTGCAGCTGGGCAAGTAGTCCATTTTCAGTGGAGACTCAGGGAGATAAGCTCCATAACAATAAAGATTACAAAATTTTTTAAAAGATTTACAAACAATATACAAAAAAGTTTGACAGTTGCCAACAATCACAGTTTACAAAAAGATGAATGTAAAACAGAAAACATTACATTTCGTATGCCTTATTACAGACAGTAATATGAAACTCACTAGATATACAACTAAACACCATCATGGTATTTTCATTTGCTAGAAGTAAGACAAAAAGACAGCAGAATAAAAAACATTTGATCAAAGGCATGAGAACCTAGCCAGGAGTATTACAGGAGCATAGCCATTGTCGAGTAAGGTATTCCTTTAGGAGTTTTTTGAAGCTATGACCATCTGTGTTTTCTAAGATATTCTGGGGTAATAGGTTCCACTGTTTGGCTTCTTAGAAAGAGAAGAGGGAGTCAGGGAAGTTATCATGGGACTTTGTAACCTTGAGTATATGTTTATTGGATGATCTCAGGGTCCAGGGATTGGTATTTAGTTGCACTAAGTTGGAGAGTGCAGGGCAGTTTTCATGTTTGTGGCTAATGGAGTGGGCAGTGGTGAGCTAACTGAGTAATAACAGATTAGGAAATTCAAGCCAGTGTAATTTGTGAAGAGCAAGGCAATGATGGGTCCTGCTAGATATAATGTTGATGGAAAGATTGTATGAAACAGTTGTTAGACATTTCTTATCTCTATAAAATAAGGTACAATGGTTTAAGATTTTTTTATTTTTATTAATCTCAGTATGCATAGTGAGGATGAATTCCTAATCTAAAGGTATGGTAATATGTAATGTCTACCGCTGTAGTGTATACAGAGGCTGATAATGAGTATAGTGCTTGACAGGCTAGCTTCAGGATTAAA